>NW_008675130.1:0-5610 GCF_000695815.1 Acanthisitta chloris
TTTGCAGGATGTGATGCGTATTGTCTCTGCTGAGGCTTTAGTAAAGCCCGACCAAGCACGGGAAGGTCGGGAGGGATGGGGAAAGGGCTCGGTGCGGGTGCAGAAGCTGCATCTTGCCCGGCTGTTCTACGGGCTGGATCGCAGCCATCATCTGGGAGCTGCATCTTGCAGGGATGTGCTTGGAAGCTGCAGGGAACATGCACCAGCGATGCTGTGATAATGCTCAGGAATCGTGTGTCAAGAACAATGTGAGTGTAGCTGTTTGCTGCCTCCCTCACACTGGATTTGCCCGATGAGAAGCTGAAAGCTGCCTTCTCAGGAAGGACCACGCTCATTACCTGTGCCAGAGAGAAGTGCCCCACTTTGGCCTAGGAAGAGTGTTTTGCCTGTAACCTTCTCATCGCCAGTTCCTAGCTCTGGGATGGTGGGTTGCTCAGGGTTGAAGTTGGTGGCCTAAATTACTTTGCATCCTAGTTTTTTACAGCTCTCCACATTTGCTTCAAGCTCTTCTTTATGTCCTGTTAAATATATAAACTGCAGAGCTCCTGCAAGTAACTGCTCCCTGAAAGCTTTGCCCAAGCCAAATTTTCCAGATGTGTAGGTCTGGTAAGTTGAATGAGGCTGGGAGAAGGTTTTTTTTTCTTTCCTAAAGACTGGTCATTGTTTTACATTTAACTGCTCAGTTTAGTGTGAGGACAGCAATATCTACATGGAAGGTGTTAGAATAAGGAAATTTAACACAAGCTTTTTGGAAATGCAATCAGCAGTGCCAAAAAAATGAGAATGAATGAACATTGCCTGTTGATGTGTACGTAGATTAGTAGGGGGGAGCTCTACAATAAGTTTCCATTTGGAGGCACTGGAATTTAGCAAATGCAGGGGGATCTCAGTAGAAATAAATTGGCACTACTGGTTTTCAAGGGAGGCATAATCCTATGTTCATGTAAAAATTATGTAACATTCAAATATTTATTAACTTCACTAAGATCTTATATAAAATAAGTCAAATATTGTAATCTTTTTGTAATAGTAAACTTTATAACCAGAGTAGCAGTTATAGAATCATAAAATTTTAGAGGTTGGAATGGACCTTACAGATCATCTAGTCCCACCCCCCCTGCCCTGGGCAGGGACACCTCTCACCACACCAGGTACTCAAGGCTTCATCCAACCTGGCTTTGAACACTGCCGGGGTTGGAGCATCTACTACCTTCCTGAGCAACCTGTGCCAGTGTCTCACCACCCTCACAGGGAAAGCTTCTTCCTAATATCTAACCTAAATTTCCTCTCGTTCAGTTTGTACCCATTGCCCCTTGTCCTATCATTGCAGTTCCTAACAATCCTAACACAGAGTGCCTCTGCATCTTCCCTGGAGCCCCTTCAGATCCTGGCAGGTGCTCTGAGGTCTCCACCCAACTTTTTCTTCTCCAGGCTGAACAGTCCCAACAGTTTCTGAACAGTTACTGAGTCTTAGTTTTCAATAAATTTGATTAGAAACTCATAACCAATTGAATGTTAGATATATATATATGAAAGAGGTAGTAACAGAAAGATATTTTTATCTCTGAAATAAAATTCTCCAATGGAGAGGTTTTGTAACTTTAGACTCTTCTTAGAGAACAAAATGTAGCTGTTGGGCTTTTCTTCCAGTTTTAGGAGCTGGAACTTGACAAGAGAGTTACCAGCATTTGTCAGGCTGGTTATCTCTGCAGTTCTTCTTTCTATTCAATAATTTTATTTTTCTTAAGTGTTTTGGAGGAAAAAAGGAACTAGAATGGAATCGAACAGTAAAATACTACATATCTTTTAATGAGCCATTGTAAAAGAAATTCCCGTATGGTATCAACAGATCATATGGACAGAATTACTGAATAGGGAAGTTAAATCTGTGCTTTCACATTGGGGTGGTGAAATAGAGTGGACTTTCAGACAAGCTGAACATTCAAGATAAGGCTGCTTGTGCAAACAGTTCTCAGGTTTTATGCTCATGCCTTTTATCTTTCTTCATTCAATTCAGGAGTATTTGAGCCAGGCAAACATAATTGCTGTTAATCTGTGTTATAAGAAAAACAGAAGATTAAAGACAAAATTAAAAGTTCAGACAACAAAACCAGCAGAATTACAGTAGACTGAGCATCAACATTCTAAATTCTTATGTTTTGGTAGAACTGTCATAATAACTACATTATCCTATGATTAGTCACAAAAGAAAGGCCAAATCTCCCTAAGCCACTTAAACTGCATTGGTTGCTATAAGTAGGAGTTGGGTTATCTTACACAAGTGCAGCACAAGATCTTCTCTGATACTGCATGGCCATTAGCCTTCACATGCATCTGCTCATGCATGTTACAGGTTCATGGTCAGCCAGGCAACTGCCAAAGAAATCTGACATAATCTCTTATCATCACTGTCAGAAACAACAAAGAGTTTAATCTTTGTGTATGTCATGATAATGTCTGAGTATCCATCTAGCACATTATTCAAACCCAAGATTGTTTTGGTGTTCTTTAACAAACTTCCTTTCTACAGCTTCTTGATGATTGCTAGCCACGGTACACTGGCCAAAAGAAAAAACACCAAGCTCTTTTTCTTTTCTGTGTAATCTGTTTTAATTGGGAGTTATGTCCACATGAAATTCTTCTAAAAGAATCTCCCACTTTCAGAGGTTTAGCTCATTACTTAAGGAGAGTTTCCAAAAGAAGACACAGCATGCCTGTAAGAGCTTCTCATGAAGTTGCTCAACTGTAATTTTTCAAACAAAACCAAAAACGAAGGTCTGAGCTTGTGGTCTGATCATTCAAATCCCTTCACATAGATTTCTTTCCTCAGGAGAAATCCTGTGCATGGCTGACTTGAGGGTTTGGCTCCTGCTTTCTCCTGATGGCAGTGCATGTGTTAATGTGCTACCAGTTTAAGCCAGATCTCATGCAATGCACATGTGCCATTCAGTGGAGGGGTAACTCAGGGATCACAGTTACCAGATCCATCTTGCAACTGAAACCAGTTCCCATTTGATTACTTTCTGTAAGTGTGAGACACCAGAGCTGATTTACTGACAGGCTACAATAGAACTGCAATGATAGCAGAAGGGGTAATGGATTCAGACTGAAAGAGGAAAAGTTTAGGTTGGATATTAGAAAAAAGTTTTAAACTCTAAGGGTGGTGAGACACTGGCACAAGTTGCCCCGGGGACGTGGTGGCTTTCCTGACCCTGGCGGTATTCAAGGCCAGGCTGGATAAGGCCTTGAGCAACCTGATCTAGTGAGGAGGTGTCCCTGCCCATGGCAGGGGGTTGGGGCTAGGTGATCTGTAAGGTCCATTCCAGCCCTTAAATTCTGTGATTCTATGATTCTAGGTTAATGGTTTTGTACACTGCAATGAAGAAATGGCACTCCACAATCTTTACCATCTTGCCACTTCTGGTTTGTTGGGTTTTTTTTGCTTTTTGTTAGTTTGAGGACTGTGTTCTCTGCTTCTCACAATTTGTTGACTCAATTCCACACATAGCACAAATTAAGCATGTGTAGCTTTACTGAAACTGCTGATTTGCAGCTACTCATGATTTGGAATTGGAATTGCTATGCCATTCCATGTAATGAGAACAACATTTAGTAGCAGAGAAACAAGAACTGAAAGTTTAGGAATAGAGGATGCATATGTTATTAACACTTTGTGAATCAATGGAGGAAAAGTAACTCCTAAAGTGGTGATAAATTTGGACTTAAAATTACCAAATGTTTGGGCCAAGTATCAAAGAAGCAGCAGAGTACAGCAGTGAGTACTTTAAAAGTAGTTGGAAAAGGAGGTCAGGTAAATTTATAAAAGGAATCATATGACATGATTGTGATGGCAGAGGAGAAGATTTATAAGCTAAGAAGATCCCTTCCAGTCTTGTGTTCTTACTGGGAGACATTAATGAAGGACAAAAGTAGAATAGGTAACTCTCATCTGCACTATCTTTAATGTTTCTTCACCATACTAGTTGGACTACCACTGTAAATTAGCATGGTGCAGAAATCAGAGGATTTCATACCATGCCAAACATGTTCAGTGATTCAGGATGTTAATCTTTCTCCAATTTACCTGCTGTAGTTAAAATAAGCAGGAAAATCTGATAATTAGGAAAATCTAATACTTAGAACTTATAATGCAGCCACATTTCAGCTGTAAAAGTCAAGATAACTATCATAAAACATTCATTAAGCTTTGCTAGATAAGGATTGCAAGGATAAGTTGTGCTCATTTTCATTCAGAACAAGGTCTTGTCTTTATTAAGAACAAAACACTGTACATATTTTAGGTATTACTGCCAACAGTGCAGTGGTGGTTAGTAATATTATCCTTTCCAATCTCACAGAGAGTTTTTTTGCCAGCCAAATAAACCAATCTGACTTTACAAGAGCCTGAGCTGTGTCCACCTTTGCACCTTCTACTGCAGTGGCACTAGTGCTGAGTAATGCTGCAATACAGAGATAGCCTTACTATGCAGCTTCATTCTGAGGGAAAAGAGTTATTTCGTGGATAAATAGTTTTTTTCTATTGGATCCTATAAAAAATAAAAAGCACACATCCGTATTTCTGTAGTGGGAACTTCCCAGTTCATAACTTCCTTTTCTAAGGCCAATTGCACAACTGAAATGGAACGTGAAAAACAGTAAAATAGCTCCATAATATGTCAGCTGTGAAACTAATTGCAACCAATGGATTGTGGTTTTGAATAACCTGTTTTTCAGGACATTTCTCTTTGTCATATGAACTCATGGGCAGTGGAAACCATTTGTTATCCAATCAATAACCTACATAGTCAAAGTGTCCTCATGTCCTAGCACCAAAAGAAAGGGAAAAGAGGAGGGAGGAGGAAATCCTGCAAGTGCCAACACACAAAACAAATATCAGTGGTTAAGATGTTAGTGCAGTGCTTTGGTTTGGCTATCAAATGAGGCACTCAGAAAAAAATGGAAATCAAAGTCCAGTTGGGAAAGTTGAAGTTAAGAATAAAGTTGGAGAGTATGTGGATTTATTTCCTATCTTTCATTCAGGCCTCCTAAGAGGAGGGATCTATATGGTTTGAGTCTAGGAATAGTTTTGATCAGATTCATCTCTGAGGAAGGTTAAGTTTTCTGTTTGTTCTGTGTGGACATTTCCTTCATAACCAGGTCTGCTAGTCCATTTGTTTTTCAAAGGTTTCTGGTTTTCATGTTCCAGAAGCTGATTAAAAATGCAAAGACAGTGCATATAGAGACAGTTCCACCCTTCTGCCACACTTGCATGCTCATTCCTGCCCCTCTAACCTGTGTTAGGACTCATGGCAGTGCAATAAACTAGATCAGTGAATAGATCCAGTTAAGAATAAGACATATTTTGTCAGGTCATTGCCTCCCTAATTCAGTACCCTAATCCAGTTCTTGCAGCTACAGGAATGTCAGTTCTGGGGTAAAGGTATTAGAGGTGAGAGACTGGAGGTAGGGTGGGAGAGGAGCACAACTGCCACCTAAATCTAAAGGGACTCTGAAGGTGTTACTCATTTTCTCAGGATGCAATCACTTGACTAACTTGATATGTTTATCAGTACCTGGTATCACAGAATCATAGAATCAATCAAGTTGGAA
>NW_008675131.1:0-2892 GCF_000695815.1 Acanthisitta chloris
TGGGTGCAGCTTGGCGCCCTGGTGGTGGACCGTGGCATGGGCTGACCTCCAAGTGTGTCCTGCCTGCAGCCTCGGCTCCTCCATGGACACATTCTAAGACACAGGGAAGGAAGATGCTCATCCCACTGGGAGTCCCATGCCCCAGAGCACAGTGGGGAGGGAGATGGGTTGGTGGGGCTCCTCAGAGATGTGGGATGCAGTGGGACATAGAGGTGGAGGACCCTGTGGGATGCTCTGGTGGGACTCCCCCTCACCTTCCCCTGGTTCCAGGTTTGACGACATTGACCTGCCCTCAGCAGTGAAGTATCTGATAGCCAGTGACCCCAACCTGCAGGTGCTGGGTGCTGCCTACCTGCAGCACAAGTGCTACAGCGACAGCAGTGCCAAAAAGCAGGTGAGCCCCAGGACCCATGGGAAAAGGGGTGTCCTAGCCCCTCGTCATGGCAGGCATCCCGGGAGGGCGGAGGGATGGGAGGGAGCTCTGGGAAGATGGTGTGTCTCACCCCTGGGCTGTTCCCCAGGCCCGCAGCCTGCAGGCCATGCCCAAACTGGTGAAGCTGTTCAACAGCCCGAACCAGGAGGTGCAGCGCCACGCCACCGGCGCCATGCGCAACCTCATCTACGACAACGTCGAGAACAAGCTGGCGCTGGTGGAGGAGAACGGCATCTACGAGCTCATGCGTACTCTGAGGGAGCCTGACGATGAGCTCCGCAAGAATGTCACAGGTTGGGGACAAATGGCAGGGGTCCCCCTCCCCTTGTGGTGGCACATGGTGGCCCCAGCCCGTGGGTACAGCTGGGATGATGCTCCACAGGGATGATTGCTGTCACCTATCCTGTCCCAGGGCTGCCCCTGGCTGTGGTGGGCAGTGTGAGCCCCCCGGGGAGGTGAGCTGGGGTGGATGAGCCCTCCAGCCATTCTGGTACTGAAGATAGCCCTCTGTGCAGGGATCCTGTGGAATCTCTCCTCCAGTGACAATCTGAAGGATCGCCTGGCCCGGGACACACTGGAGCAGCTCACAGACCTGGTCCTTGTGCCCCTCTCTGGGCTAGGGGGCTCTGGTGTGATTCAGCAGAACCCCTCAGAGGCAGAGATCTTCTACAACTCCACAGGCTTCCTCAGGTACCTGCTCCAGGTCCTCCTGCTGAGGGCAAAGCTTTGAGGGGAGGAAGAAACATGGGAGCAGGGTCTGCCAGACTCGTTTCTGGGGTTTCCCCACCTTGTGCGCACAGCCAAAGTCTGCTCAGCTCTGTGAGGGAGGTACTGCCATGCTCCCTGTGCAGTGCCTGGGATGTGGGGGGTGGTCATGGGGGATCTCCTTGTCTCTGTGACAGCCCCCCATTCCCATGCAGGAACCTGAGCTCTGCCAGCCAGCAGACCCGGCAGAAGATGCGTGAGTGCCACGGGCTGGTGGACTCCATGATCCACTACGTGAACAGCTCCCTGGAGGTGGGGAAGTCAGAGGACAAGGTGAGTCCTGGAGCTGGTGGCTCACCCCCAGGGCTCCCCAGCTCTGGCAGCCACAGGGCTGTTGTGGTGCAAAGGCATGCCTCGATGTAATGATGGGAGAATCAGCCTGGCTCCATCTGGGCTTACTGGGCACAGTGGGCACCACCAGTGTCATTGGGGTGACTCTGGCCACAGAGTCCCACGGGATCATGCCAGCTGGGGACACCCTGGCAGGTGGCACAGGGATGACACTGTTGTGTCCCATCTCCCCCCACAGAGCGTGGAGAATGCAGTCTGTGTCCTGCGCAATCTGTCCTACCGCCTGTATGACGAGATGCCTCCATCCTCACTCCAGCGCCTCGAGGGCCACAGGAGGAATGCTGGAGGCACGATGACGGGGGAGCTGGTGGGCTGCTTCAGTCCCCAGAGCAAGAAAGCTCGGGAGGTCAGCAGAGGCATGTGGTGGCCGTGTCACCAGGGTGGGGTTGGTGCTGGGAAGCGCTGGCAGCTGAGGTGATGCCAGGGCGGAGGTGGACGCCAGCCTTGGCTGGTGGGTGGGACACACAGGTGAGCTCAGCAGAGGGTGAATCAGGTGTTTGGGGTGAATCAGGGTGTTGAACCCCTGCTTTTCCATGCTATGGGGTATGACGCAGACAGGGTGACCTGCCAGATTCCTGTCCAGTGGTTGAGGCCAGGCAGGAGGGGAAGAGGGAACACCAGTAGTGAAGAATGCTATGGAGGAGACACCCCCAAGTCTAACAGTGCCCCTGTCCCACAGCACTACCTGAACGCCGACATCGTCACCTTCACTGAGGTTTCCAAGGACCCCAAGGGCATGGAGTGGCTCTGGAACCCGCAGATCGTGGGCATCTACAACCGGCTGCTGCAGCGCTGTGAGCTCAACAAGCACACAACAGAGGCAGCCTCGGGTGCCCTGCAGAACATCACTGCTGGGGACCGCAGGGTGAGGCACGAGGGTCCCAGGGCGAGCCTGGTGGTCCCCACTACCTGGCTATTGTGCTTGGGCAGGAGGGACACCTCCAGGAGGGGAGGCATCTCCTCTGCCGGTGCAGCACCTGGGCAGGGGTCACCCCGACCTGGCCCTGGTGAGAGGGAGGAGAAGGAGGAGGGGGCAGGAGCTGGCTGATGGCTGGTGAGAGTCTTCAATCAGGCTTTTGCCTCGGCAGTGGGCAGGGGTGCTGAGCCGGCTGGCGCTGGAGCAGGAGCGCATCCTGAACCCCGTGCTGGACCGTGTCCGTACCGCCGACCACCACCAGCTGCGCTCCCTGACGGGGCTCATCCGCAACCTGTCCCGCCATGCCCGCAACAAGGACGAGATGTGTGAGTGCCGGGGAGCCCCCACAGGCGCCCTCCAAACTTTTCCTCCTTGATCTGGTCTCCAAACGTTTCCTCCTTGGTCTGGTCTTCAGTTAACTCCGGCC
>NW_008675131.1:2916-4467 GCF_000695815.1 Acanthisitta chloris
AGTGTGGGGCCCAGTCCATCCCCCATCCCTAGACACCCACTCCGTGCACTGCCTCTCACACCCCCACATCACTGGCCTTTGTCTTTGCCTCCCAACTCCTCTTCTGAGTTTCAGAGTCTCAGCAGAGACTCCAGAGAGCAAAGGGCTTAAAGACATCCCTGGTGCTACTGTGCAGGTCCTCGGCTGGACCCTCTGTCCCTTCCTTGCCCTTATGGGCTGCTGTGTGTCCCCTACCACCAGCCTTGATGTGCCCTTTGCCCACAGCCACCAAGGTGGTCAGCCACCTGATTGAAAAGCTGCCTGGGAGCGCTGGGGACAAGGCACCGCCCGCTGATGTCATCGTGAACATCATTGCGGTCCTCAACAACCTGGTGGTGGAAAGTCCCATGGCTGCCCGTGACATTGTCTACTTTGATGGCCTCAGGAAGCTTTTCTTCATCAAGAAGCGACGGGACAGGTGGGAGTTCTCTGTCTGCTTGGCTGTCCCAGCTAACACTTGGGCTCCTGTCCTGCTCTCCCCTTTCTCCCCCAGTCCAGCATGGTGGGAGGGGATCACATCCAGTGTCTCTTCCCAAGGCTTCATGTTGAAAGTCCCCAGACTGGCTCAGAGTGGCCTCATAGCCACCTGCCAGCCCATTGCCACCCCATCAGGACATCCCTACCGTCACTGCAGCCACCTTTTCCCATTGGGATGCTTCTCCTCCCTCCTGCCCACTATGGTGGGCTCCAGCCTTTTCCCTCCTGCCCCAAGTCCCACCAGAGTGGTCTCCTTGGAGTGGTTAGCATTGTTCATGCCGAGCAGTCCCCAACACTCATTGCATCCTGTCCCTGTCCCAGCTCGGACAATGAGAAGTCCTCCCGGGCTGCTGCTAGTCTTCTGGGAAACATGTGGCAGTACACCAAGCTCCATCGGGACTTCAAAATGGTATGTAGCCCCCTCCAGCCATCAGAATCCTAGGTGGGATCTGAGAGGGGAATCCTGAGGGAGTCAGGGCCAGGGGATTCACCCCAGAGAGCCACACCACCCAAATGTGTGTCCCCACTCCATGCCTGCCCCTCCTCAGGCATGGGAACATCCTAGGGCATTGTTCCTGTGCCGAAGGTGGGGACAGCCCTGTGCCCTGCATGGGGCTTGTGTGGCCTGTGGGTGCTGGAGCAGAGTGGGTCTGTTTGCATACCCACTGCCATGCCTGATGGGGGCTGTCTCCTTGCAGAAGGGGTACCGGAAGGAGGACTTCCTCAGCCTGTGAGGACCCCTCTGGAGTTGGACTGCCCTGCCAGGACACTCTGTGCTGCTGGCTGTGCCCTGTGGGTGCTGCTCGCTGCCAGACCCCTGCTCCATAGCCTAGTCCCTGCTGCATCCCACGTGCCTCTCCCTCCACCAGGTCCCTTTTCCCAGCCAGAGGACACTTGTCTTCCCTCCTGCCCAGTCTTAAACCCAGTGGCTGCTTTTGGCTCTGCTGCAGGGCCCCACTGGGAACTGCTCCATGGCCCACCTGGGGACCCTCCCCGCTTCCAGGGAGCGTCTGCAAAGCTTGGCTTGTCCCATGG
>NW_008675131.1:4486-6154 GCF_000695815.1 Acanthisitta chloris
ACTTTGGGAAGGCTCCTGCGGAGCACTGCTGGGTCAGGGGAGCTTCTAGTGGGGCTTCAGCCTGGCTCCCTCTGCCACAGGGCCAGGGGAGAGGGCACCAGTGCCCCGTGGTGGTGCAGGGTGTGCTGTGGGTTCCATGTGCCGTTCCCTGGCTGGGTGTCGACAGGGCTTTGCATGGCTCAGGGGCTTGGGAGGCTCTGAGGTGGCTTCCCATGGTTTATGGGTTGGCACTGTGGAGGTGGTGCTGGCAGTGTGGTGCTGTGTCCTCTCTTTGCTGAGGATGGTGGGCAGGGGGATGTGTGTGACTGGGGCTGTCTGTGCCCTCACTGCACGAAGCTAGGGGGTGTCTGCATCCCTTGTGTCACCCCATGGGGACTGTCCCAGCATGGCAGAGCTGCCACTGATGCCAGGGCTGGGCCTGGCAGGATCTGGGCAGAGCCGTCTGGGTCGTGTTTACTGAACGGCGTCGCGCCGTGGGTGGGGAGATGCCCCCAGTGCCCTCAGTACTCAGTGCAGGAGGGGCAGCAGGTCCAAAGTTCTCTCTGCTGCAATGGTGGCCATGCCAGGGTGTGCGGGTGGGCTGTGGGGTGGTTTCAGGCTGCTGGCAGGTTTGGGGCTGCAGGGAGCCCCTGCGCTTGGGGGGCATTGTGCGCCCTGGGGGGAAACATGGTAGAGTAGGTAGATGGGTGAGAAGGCAGAGGGGACAGGGAAGCACTGCTGGAGTGAGCACATCCAGGACTGGTGCAGTCCCCTCGGTGAGCAGCACTTGGTGTAGTCCCTGCAGGGGGTCATGGGGTGTTTGCCCCCCCTAGGTCTTCTGTACAAACCCCCTGAGTCCTGTGTACCCCTGAAATAAAAGCCTTAAATGATGCCTACCTGCTCCTGTGCTTGGCTGGCATGTGGTGGTGGGTACAGCACCTCAGGGACACCAGCACCCTGGGGATACCAGCATGGGGTGACCTCACCCCACGGTGCCATCCAGCTCATCATACCTGGCAAGACTCTGAGTCAGTATGGTAGGGACAGTGGTGTGGGAGGGACACAGCACAGTGCTGGCCAACTCACTGCCCCACAGGAGACCCCCCTGTGTCATACATGTCTCCACTGGTGTCACCTGCATCTCTGCCACGGACAGACCCACTGGGTGCAGCAGTATTTTATTGCCACGGGGTTTCCCGTGGGACAGAGGTGCTGCCGCCGCTCCCATCGGGCACTCCCTTGGGGCTGGGGCATGTTGCTCCTCAGAGAGCATTGCCCATCCCAGTGCTTGTCCATCATGCAGGAAGAATGTCCCTGCCACCCACAGTGAGAAACAGGGCCCGGCACCCAGGGGTGGCACCCAGAGGTGCCTAGGCACTATGGGCAGGGTGTTTCTGGTGATGGCTTTCCACCACAGAACGAGCTCCTGCTTTCCCATCGCCACCGTGGCACTGGTCCCCTCCTAACGCCTGTGCTCCTCTGCAGTGACCTGCTCTGTGCAGGATGGGGGATGCCATGTCACTGGCCTGTGGCCCCACTCAGATATCATCCTCTGTGACCAGGCAGTAGAAGTCTGTGCGGGCGCTGTAGTTGCGCGATCCCAGGTCCGAGATGTCGAGCTCCGGCCTCAGTCCATCCCGCAGCTGAGCCTCCTCCATCCCTCCAGCAGCTGCAGCCCGGGCAGTGCTG
>NW_008675131.1:6166-10716 GCF_000695815.1 Acanthisitta chloris
GGGGCTCCCGAACGCGCGTCCTCGGAGCCCTGGCACGAGCAGGGAGAGGGGTTTAGGTGGGGGGAAAGGGCTGGACCCAGCCTGCTGCCAGGGAGAGGGAGGTGACCTCCAGTGCACATCTGTCCCCACAGGGGAAGCAGCAGGGGACACGGACCTGTGCCGAGGTCCCCGTCCGGGTCGAGGTCTCCCCCACTGTCCAGGTAGCTGCTGTGCAGGATCAGCATGGGGTCCTTGTCCTCCTGCAGCTGGGTCTGTGGGTCCCCCACAGCCCCCTGGAAGAATACCTTGCGTGGCAGGGCCAGGCACAGCTCCTTCCAGAAGTCTGATGATGGGGTCTGCAGGGATAGGGAGGAGATGAGTCGCACCAGGGCCACTGTGAAGCTGAGCCTGGCTCTGCACAGTGCTGGAGAGGGTTCCATGGGCTCAGCTTGCTCTTCTTGGCACTGGGAGCTCAGCCAAGGTGAAGGCTGAGCTCTGGCGTGGCAGTGTGCCTGCAGAGAAACCGGCCTGACCTGCTGGAGCCCTCCCCAAGGCTCTGGCTCCCAGCCTGGCCCTGAAAGGGCCAGAGAGGCCCTGGGCCAAAGCTCCGTGCTGAGAGCTGTGGCTGGGGAGACCCCAGAGCGTCACAGAGCCCTGAGCACATGGGTTTGGGGGATGAGCACCCACAGCCAGGGCTGTTCTGGTTGGGGTTTGAAATTGCCTCTGAAAGATGAGTGCCATGACCTGCTTTTCAGGTGCACTGCAGCCCCAGAGTGCCGTGGGGAGGCTGACACAAATTGAGGTGTTGTGGAGGGAAGAGGCTGCTGGTGGGTCAGGATCCTGCTTGGATCTCACCATGGAACAGCCCCGGAGCGTGGTGGGGAGGCTGAGACAAAGCAGGGTGCTGGGAGTGGAATTGGGGTGCTTGTGGGTTGGGATCCTGCTGGGCACTCACCATGGAGCCAGCTCGCCACAGCAGCAGGGTCACGGAGCGGAGGTGCTGCTTCAGCAGGGTGATGGCAGGGTGGGTGATCTCCCGGTACTGGCTCTCAAACACGATGAAGATGGGTTTCCTGGAAAGCTCCAGCAGCCTCCAGAGCCCTTCCCTGTGAGACAGGTGCGTGGCAGGAGGGCAAGGAACACACCAGCCCCTCTTCTCTCCCATGGGAGCTGCTTCACTCCTACCTGAAGCTGCTGTTGCACCAATCCTGCTCCAGGTATGCGACAGAGAGGACCACGATGAGGCGCCGGCAGCGGCTGACGTTCATGATCAGGTCGGCTGACGGCTCTGTGGGCAAAGGGGTCTCAAGCCCCCAGGGACCTGCGCCACCCCCTGCCCAGCCCTCTGTGTGGCTGGTGCCTACCTGAGTTGGGCAGGATGTTCTGTTCATCCAGGAAGAGTTTGTAGCCATGGCGGTTCTCCAGCTGTGGCTTCATGATGAAGTGGACAAACTTGCGGTCATCAGGGGCAGCAGCGTGGGACACGTAGGCATCATACAGCTTCCCATCTAGGGACAGCCACAGGGCCGGGGGGGACATGGGGAGGGGTCTGTGAGCCCCCAGCCCAGGGAGGCTGTTCCTAGGGAGGTACAACCTCTCGTGCCCTGCAGCTCACCATTGATCTCCAGCTCGCCGTAGCGGTTCCGGTACCACAGGAGCACGTTCAGGCGGCACCGGACATAGAGCACGGCCAGGAACACCAGGAATGTTAGGACCAGAAAGGCTGCCAGCACCGCAGGCACGTGCCCTGCCGCCTCTGTGAGGACAGGGAAGGACACTGTGAGTGTGGCTGGTGGCCCTGGCCTGGGTTTTCTGCGTTTGGTGTAGGTTCCCACTCTGATGGGCTACTCTTGGAGAGTCAGCAATGCCCCTAACACCTGCCTTCAAATCCCCTGGGGCCACTGTTCCTGCCTTGGGCATGGGGGTGTCCCCTCCCTGTCCCCAGCATGGCCCTACCTGCTTGCCGCAGGGTGAATGTGGCTGTGGTGTTGCTGAACCAGCAGGCAAACACCCCAAAGTCATCATCATGGGTGAGGTTGAGCTGCAGGACACTGGCCAGGAGCTGCTCTGAGGTGTTTTGGGCAAACCTGTAGGGAGATACGGCCACTGTGGGTGGGGCTGAGGTGACCCACCCCAACAGACACATGTCTCCAGGGCAGGCTCCTTACCAGGCGGTGTTCTGGCTGCTCCCCCTGCCCAGCCACTGGCCGTCCTTGCTCCAGGCAGGGACAGGCTGGCAGTGCTCAGCGCCCACCCAGCGCACGGTGCAGTTCAGCTCCACTTGGCTCCCCAAGGTCAGGTCCAGCGTCTCATTGGCAGCTGGGACCAGGATTTCGGGGGGCACACTGCAAAGCTCTGGGGGCACAGCGGGGAGGGGATTCGGATGGGAAAGCTCCCCCCTAGACAGGTGACTGTCTCAGCCATCCCGGAAAAACAAGCCATGCTGCAGGGGCTGGCAGCCAGTGGCACTCGTGGCTGTTCAGCGAGGGGGTAGCCGGTTTGGGGGCTGGGAGGGCCCCGGGGAGGTGAAGCTGGAGCAGGACCCCCAGCCATGTCCACACAGGGACCCTTCCCAGCAGAGATGTGGATCTCACAGCCTACCTGCCATGGTGTGCTCAGGTGCCGGTGCTGGGCGTGGGCACCACCGGCATCACCGCGGGCCCCGCGCAGCGTCTTCCGGGGGGGCAAAGTCCAGCTGCCTCCGGTGCAGGGCGGGCTGGGCCTGGGACAGACCAGGAATGGCTCTGGGAGTGCTGGCACAGGGACTTCCTGGCTGTCCCCAGCGCTCCCTGCAGCCATTCGGGCTGGAGGTGGCAGGTGCTGCTCTGCGGTAAAGCCAAAGCCCTGTCCCACCCATGGCTCATTGTGTCACCTGCCCTCCTGCGTGGCACTGACTCCCAGCCTGGCTTTCCCAGCCATGAATGTACGGGCAGGAGGTGATCAATGACCAGCCAGGGGCTGTGGGGTGTAAAAAGTGCAGCTTCAGCCCAAACCTGAGCATAAACGAGCTCTGTCACAGGATGTGCAGCACCTTCCCAGGAAACCACAGCCTTGGTGGGGCTCAGCAGGACCCCTTTCAACTGCCAACACCCTGCCAGGGCTGCAGGATCAAGGTGCCCTTGAACTTGCTAATTAACAGCCCTGGTTTGTTTATGGAGATGTGGAGCAGGTGCCTCAGTGTGTCCCCATGGTGTGCCTAGGGATTGGCACAGCTGCATGAATGCCACATGTGCAGGCAAGTGGGGAGCATTTGCTCCCCATGGGACCCTGGGACAGGTGTCACACCATTGGTAGCAGTGTCACTGCAAGGGCCCCATGGGAAGAGGTGGACACTGAGAGCAGACAGCAGAGCAGAGCCTGGGAAGGTTGGGCTCCTCCACCCCCAAACACCCGCAGAGCTCTGGTGTGGGTGATGTGGGTGCCAGGGCTCAGGTGTGAGTCTCAGGGACATCATGGTGTTTCCACCCCAGTGTAACTGTGTGGGCCAGGAGGGATGAAAGGCTTTTCTGGCTGCCTCTTTGCCCTGGAGCTTTGGTGCCCTGGGCTGCACCCTGTTTTTGGGTGGGAGCAGGGCTGTTGGGCTGGGCTTGGCCTGGGACAAGCTGTGTCTGCTGTTGTGGAAGGGGAAGGAAGGTGTGCTGTGCTGGATGGCTGTGAGCAGAGATGGAGGCACAGTGCTCCCTTGCACAGCCCAGTACCAGGCCTGGGGTGAATCAGGGGGTCATGGGATGTGAGGAACACATGTTATGGGTTCAGCTTGACCTGCTGGAAATGGTTTGTACCTAAAGAAGTAACTGGCTTTCTCCATAGCCAGGGAAGGAAGAGCAGGAGGTGGAGGTGAGCCAGCCCACATGGATTTGTATGGAGAAGGGATGGGGAATGCTCAGCGGGACAGTGTGAGACTGGCTTTGCCTGTCAGCATGCTCTGGCTCTACTCACTCCTGCCCGGATGTGTCCCTCCTAAATCCTTTCCTTTTGATGGTCGGAATAGGGAAGATCCAACAAGCTGCAGCCTGGCCAGGGAGTGTGGGGAGGCCCCCAAACCCCCCCCCAGACCTCTACCTCCAGGGCATGACATGGCACTGGATGCCCACAGGGAAGTGGGTGCCAGGGCTGCTGAAGGGAGGGAGTGAAAGAAGGAAGGAGGAGCACTAGCTAATGGGCAGCAGTGGATCCCATTTCCCACGTCTTGGGGTTGGGGACACCCCGGGTTCGAGGTAGAGGACAGTGTGGGTGCTGTGGGGTAGTGAGTGATGGCTGGGCAGCAGCATTCCCTGGCCATGGGGAAGGTGAGGGGGTCAGGGAGGTGTGGGACTGCGTGTGCCCAAGGAGCAAGCAGGGTGGAGAGCCAGAGGAGAGCGAAGGAGAGCCGGAGGAGCCCTACAGGGCACGGGGTGAGGGTAAAACCCTGCCGGACCTATCCGCTATCCGAGTTGGCATCGGCGCGGAAAGGGAAGCGGAACAGAGCTGCATTTACCTTCGGAGCTTCCCCGGCCGCAGGCTTCCTGCCCGTCGCGTCCCGCTGAAGCTGACCGGACCGACCAGATCAGTGCTTAGATTTTCTTTTTTGA
>NW_008675131.1:11130-11363 GCF_000695815.1 Acanthisitta chloris
ACACCGACCTGACCATGGCCACTGAGCAGCGAAAGCATCGACCAGCACATGCTTTGGGACCACCTCCAGAAGAGCCAGTCACCTGAAAGGAGCCAGAGGGCAGCGTGTTTATGTATATATACAGAAATAAACAGGTGCGGGTTGCAGATAGGGCTGTGGGCCTGTTCCCATGGAGAAACACCCTGACTCCATCTCCTCCTTGGTTAGGGTGTAAAATCCCAGGGCTGTTGAGC
>NW_008675131.1:11401-29714 GCF_000695815.1 Acanthisitta chloris
AGAAAGGGCCACTGTGCCCTGCAGCCGCAGCACTGTGTTTGGGCAGCAGCTGTTTTGGGGGGGCTGTGCTGCTGTCCACATGCCAAAGACACTGTGACACCCAGTATAGGATATGTGGGATAAAGGATCCCATGGAACAAGCCCAGTGCCTGGGTATGGCAAGGGCGTGAGGAGGCCTGGGAGCAAGTCAGGAGCTGATAAGACCTTTCTTGTCCATCACAGTTATCCCTGTGGGATTGGGAAATGGAGGAGTGGAGGTGGTTCTGGTCACAGTGGTGGAAGAATAGGACAAGCCGAAGGGCTCAGCAAGCTCCTTTCCATTCCCTGCAGGATCCTTGGTGGCTTTCCATGCCCTTGAGAGTGGGTTTGAGGCTGAGGTACCCCTGGGGCCTTTCTCTGCAGTCCTGGGTCAGATGTGTCACCTCCAGGAGTGTCACCAGCCCCTCGGAGTCACCACCTCTGGAAGCACCTGTGGTGGGACCTTTGGGGATGGGGACATTGTCAGGGCTGTGTCCTGCTTTGTGTGGTGACAGAGCAGTGTCTGGCCATGCTGGAATCACCACCTGTGGGGAAGGAGGTGGATGTCCCCCAGTTCTGCTTCTGTATGCCCCATGACACCCCCCCAGAGGAGAGGGTGTCACTCTCAGACCCTGTGCTGGGGCTTTTGGGACAGCTCAGGTGAGTGTATTCTGCTGAGGCACCAACAAGGAAAATGAGAACACCTGTGTGGGAGCTCAGGGACAAACAATTCCTGAGGCACTTCACTGCCTGAAGCTCCATGCAAACTGCCAGGCAGCTTGTTTCAAGGTATTGATGCAATGTGGAACCAGATTGGGCTACCAAGGTTTGGAAAGGAGAACATTCCCGTGGGAGGAGGTGACACCTCTGAACAGAGTGTCTGCCATGGCCACTGCTCCTCTTTGAGGAATCACAGAAGGTGTTCTGTGACAGTGGAGCCAAGGGACTGCTCAGGTGAGTGTCTGCTCTGGAAGTAGCTCTGGGTGCTGCTCAGGTAAGTGTCCACTCTGTCTTTGAACACTGTCCCACAGCATCCTCATAGGCAAACTGAGGCAGTGTGGGTTGGATGAGTGGACAGTGGAATGCACTGAGAACTGGCTGAGCAGCAGATCCCAGAAAGTTGTGGTCAGTGGCACAGGGTCTAGTTGAGACCTGTCATTAGTGGTGTCCCCCAAGGTTCTGTACTGGGCCTGAGGTTGTTTATCTTGTCCATTCATGACTTGGCCAAGGGGTCGATGCCTCCTCAGCACGTTCCTGATGTCCTGGGGCACAACAAGCTATCCCTGCCCAGCAGTGTGCTCTGAGAGTCCTGGGGGATAACAAGCTGTCGTGCCCAGCAGTGTGCTCTGAGGGTCCTGGGGGACAGCAAGCTGTCCATGAGCCAGCAGTGTGTACTGGGGGAAGCCTGACTGCTCATGTCCTCATGGGTCTTGTGTTTATTTACAGTTTGGTGGTGGTCATTGAACCATGCACAGCTGCCAGGGCTGGGCCAAGCCCAGAGCCAAACAGTCTGGATAACAAGGGCATTTTTCCAATGTCCATGGAAATAGCAGGTTAGAACTGCAGCCACATGAGAGTTGTGCTGAGGAGCAGTGTGGGGGAAAGCTGAAGGACTCACCGGTGCTGTAAGAGTGGGAGGTCATGGAAGGCAGTGGGAAAAGAGGCCAAAGTGCCAAAAAAGGGCTGGAGGGAGAACCTGGCATGAGGTAAGTGGTGTTCCCTGTGGGTAAGGCAGTGAGTGACAAGGACACAGTTCATCTCCTGCTGCCCTTGGGTTTGTCCCCAGCACCATAGTTCTGCTCCAGCTGCTCCGCATGCTGGGAAGGCTCTGTCCTGGCTTTCTCTCCAGACTGGAAAGCATTCTGCTCCTGAGAAGCCACTATCACATCCTCACTTCCCAGATGAAACTCAGCTTGATCCCAGCTGGACACGTGGCACCATGCCGTGGGGGTTCATCCAGCACCCATGGCACTGCCAGGCTGGGGAAGGGCTCCAGTCCAAGTTCTCCTCCTTGCTGAGCAGTGGCTACACCTCGATGGAGTACTCCAATATGCTGGGGGGGAAAGGAGAGAGGTGGTGGGGAAGGGAAGTGTCTGAACCGGGAGGTGTGGAAAACCCCTCTGTGTGGGAACAAGGCATTCTGCCAAAAATGACAGTAAGAAGAATGATGGACTGGGGGAAACCCCTGCTGGTGGGAATCCAGCTGGCAGTGGGAATGAAGAGCTGGAAAGCCCAGCTGGGACCGTGTGGCACATTTTGACCGCACTCTCTGCTCCTGCCAGGATCTTGGATGCCAGCTGGGACAGGGGACTGTGGAGAGGAGCAGAATGAGCCCTCCCCAGAGCAGGACTTAGCCTGTGTGGGACAGCAGCAATGTGGCAACCCAGCCTTTGGCTCTTGGTAATATTGATTCAGTTTCCCACTGAAATACTTAACTTTGCTTAAAGAAAAAGGGTTTAGATGGAAAATTTGGGCAAAATCACTCCTTGTATAACCTGGAGCTTTTCTTTCTCTGGAGGAAAAAGGGCTCTAGAGCAGACAGATCTGCAGCCTGGTGGCTCTCCTGCTGCATGCTGGACTGTCCCCAAGCCCTTAGCCTCCACAGGGTATCACCCACCTCAGATCCTTACGGAGCACATCACGTTTGTCAATCAGAAACTTATTCTTGACGGCCTGAGGGACATCAGGGATGTACCAGGCTGCGATCAGCTTCACACACAGAGCCACATGCTACGGGGAGCAGAGGCAGTCATTATGGGCAGTCAGGGGATGCAGCCCAGGCCAGGGACATGGACACAACCCCTTCCCCCTGCCCCAGCCACTTCACCTGCCCCAGCCTCATCCTGCCTGCCCGTGTGCTCACCTCGAAGAGGATGAGGAAGGCAAGCCGTGCTGCAAAGATGTGCCAGAACTGGACAGTGTAGCTGTAGTCATCAGCATTGCGATAGTCACGGTACCTGCAGCACAGCCCCATGGGTGCCAGTCCAGCCTGACCTGTGCCAGCTATCACATCCTTCCCTGGCTCCCTCTGGGGGGTCCAAGGGGAGCCCTGGCACTCCTGCTGTGCCCAGCCCTGTCCAGCACTTGCCTGTGCTCAGCTGCAGGCTGGAGGTCCTGGTGAGGACCATGGAGTGGTGGTACCTGCCCTCACCTGCACTCATCCAGGGTCGTGTTCCCATTAAAGTGTGGCAGCATCCTGGGCACCTCTGTCTGGGGCTCAAAGTCCTGGATGCGGAACACGGAGAGGCTGTGGTTGATGTATCCAGTGGAGCAACTGTAGGGAAGGACTGGATTGGTGGCCATGCCCTAACACAAAGCTGCAGCTCTTGTCTCTTCTGGGGAGCTCAAAGGCCCCTGATGGCTGCAAACCCCATCTGTCTGCAGCTTTTATTTCAACAGTTTCCCTGGTGTGTGGATTGTTGGGTGACCAGTGGTATATGGCTGTGCCCTCCCATTTTGGGGAAGCCTGAACACGCCTGGGGGTCTCCTCCCAACCCTCATTACCCATTTTCATCAAGCCTGGGGGAAGTGGATGTTTCTGAGACTTATGTCCAGTTTGGCTGAACTTGGCCAGTCAGCCAAGGCTTGGGGGAATAGAGAGAGGGCAGGAGAGATCATGTGCTGGCACCCCAGCAATCCTGCAGCTCCCCCATGTTAACACAGTGCCCTTTCCATTCAGGGCCACCAGTTTGCCCACCAAGGGGATGATGCGAGTGGGAGGCCAGCTGGGATGCTGATGCTGATGATGCCATCTGGAAACCCTCCTCTACTCCCCTTTTCCCCCACCCCAGTTTGGGGAACAGCTCAGTTGCCTCATGCTCTTGCAGCGGTGGCACTGAGGCAGGTGAGGACACCACAGGCAGGCACTGTTCAGAGACTGAACTCACTCAATGCCTGTGCTGTTCTCCCTCATGCAAGGGCTGTAGGTGTACTTGTAGACCAGCAAAGGAATGAAGTCGGAGGTGATAGCAATCACCAGCCCATTCCCGATGACAGCCAGGATGCCGATGGCCTCCAGGACCTGCAGCCAGATCCCTGTGGGACAGGAGCAGCTGGTGAGTCCCCTCTGCTACCATTCAAGGGTTGCAGCACCAGCCCCAGCCTTAGCTCAGGGCCAGGTTTGGCATGGCCAGGTAGAAGGAGGAGGTGGAGGCCTCCAAGCTGCCCCTCAGGCTCTGCAGGGTCTGAAGTGGTTCCTCCTGCCCCAACCCACAGCTCTCTCCATGGTCTTCCATCTCCTCAGGGGTTTCTAGGGACAGGGCTAAGCCCCAGCACCACTGGCCCAGGAGCCATGCTGGCAGGAAGCTGCTC
This sequence comes from Acanthisitta chloris, assembly GCF_000695815.1. Classification (NCBI taxonomy): domain Eukaryota; kingdom Metazoa; phylum Chordata; class Aves; order Passeriformes; family Acanthisittidae; genus Acanthisitta; species Acanthisitta chloris. Next base: position 15,731 of record NW_008675131.1, read on the forward strand.
CCAGGGCCCCTCTCACCAATGTCATTGGCCTTCCTGGGCACCATGCGCCGGTTCAGGTGCCTCATCTTGATGGCATCCAGGCGGATCTCAAAGAGGTTGTTGATGAAGGCCAACAGTGGTGCCAGGGGAAAGGCTGCCACGAAGATGGTGGTGAAGCTGTACTGGATCACTGTGAAGGGGAAACAGTGGGCGTTGGTGGGAAACCATCACAGATGGGATGTCACCCAGGGTCCTGAGCGCTATCTGGGTTTGTCCTGTTTGCGGCATGTCTCAGGGGGTTTGCAGGGGTGGAAGTTGGAGGTAGACCTGTCTTAGGGACTCCACAACCCCATGGGGACCTCTCACAGGACTGTTGGAAAGGAGGAATCTACAGGGCACAGATTGAGCTAGGCAGGCAGAGGGACCACCCTTGGGTTACAGCTTTGCCCTGGAAGGAGAGGAAGGTCCAAGGCAAGGCCAGCACAGCTGTCTGCTCTCTCTGTTTTGGGAATATCTCCATGATGTGCCAGAGCTCTTGGAGCAGGGCTGGGCATGGAGCCAGGGCTCAGAGCTCTCCCTTGCCTACGAAGGGGCTCCCCAGCATCTGGCACTCCCCAGCCAGGGAACACATGTGGTTCTGTCCCCAGCAACCCTCCTCACCCACCCCCCTGCCCTCCGTACCCATCTCCAAATACTCGTTGAACAAGCTGAAGACGTTGACCTCGTTGCGTTCATAGTTGCTCAGCCACTGCCTTTTGCAGGGATCCTCGGCCTCCTCCTCCTCCCCTAACATCATGTTTCTCTTCTTGGGGTGCTTGTGCTTCTTCTGTAGCTTGTGACGTGTCCAGCTGCAAGGGGACAGAGGGATTTGCATGGCTGCCTGTGGGACACAGCAGGGCTGGACTGCTGCTGGCACAGCCCCGGAGGAAGGGAAAAGAGGACATCTTGGCCCAAAGACCAGAGCTCCTCTCTATAAGCACTGGGACTCTGTCCTGGCTGGGCAGAAGCACCAGCAAGGGAAGCTTACGGGATGAGATACTCAGTCAGGTTGCTGATGGTCTGCTTGAGCAGCATGATGATGGCCATCTGGATGAAGAGGTCGGTGATGCAGCCGCTGGGGTGGCACTGAAAGGGATGAGAGGAGAGAAGTTGTGCCCTGCAAGCAGGGCCTTTGGGTCTGAGGAGCCCTTTAGGTGCTCATGGGGAAAGCTGAGATCCTCAGAGCCTCTCTAGGCAGGAGGGAAAGGAAGAAGAGTTGTTTGTGGGGTCAGAGAGCTCCATGGCAAGTGCCTCACCTCTTCCAGTCTCCACTGGCCAGCAATGCGCACGTAGTGCCCTGGGTAGCCATTGATCCTGAGTAAGGGAGCAACAACAGTGATACCTGTTGAGTCATGGCCCTCCTGGGGTCTCTGTGGCTGGTGAGGAGGGCAGAGGGACTGGACTGTCCCTAGACCCTGGGGAGACTTGGGGCCATACACCCCAAACCCTGTCTGTCCAGCCACCACTCACCGTCCCAGGAAGAAGGCGATGTAGATAAGTGAGGAGAAGTGTGTGAAGAACTGAAAGGTGAAGATCTTCACGATGAAGTTGTTCTCCTTCTGGGAGAAGCTCCGTGGTTTCTCTGGGGAAGGAAGCAAGGCCCAGGGGCTTGGTCTTAGAGCAGTGGGATGCTGCCCTGCTCCTCCTTGGGTGCCACAGCAACTCTCTGAAGGTTGGAAAGGTGTCTCTGCCCCTTGTGCAGCCTTCCCTGCCCTTCACCTGAGCCCTCTGATGGAGGTGAGCCCAGCCAAGCAGGGACTTCTCTCAGAGCCAGGAACTGGAGGAAAAGGGGCCCTTCAGGTGTGAGGAAATTCATGTGGTGAGCTCTCCTGGAGCTGTGTTGGCTTCCTGCTCATGGCAAGTCTCAGCCCTGTAGGGTGACTGTCCCTCCAAAACATAATGTTTAGTGACAGGTTAATGGTTGGACTTGATGATCTTAGCGGTCTCTTCCAGCCTTGATGGTTCTATGATTCTATGGATGTGGCTGTAGGACAGTCAACTGGCAGCATGTGGGCCATACATGAGCTGTGTGTTGGGGGGCTGCTGGCTTTCTGTGGGGACCTGTGTGGCTGGAGATGCCTTGTGATGGTGGAGGAAGGGAAGGGGATGGGAGCCTGAGTGTGTTTGGGGACTGAGGGGGTGCTGCTGGGCAGCTTGGAGCTGCAGGTAAGGGTGCAGGTAGTAGACAGCCCCCAGTTTCCCTTACCCAGGTCACAGAGGAAGAGTGCCACACGCTTGTTGATCTGCAGGAAAGAGGTACCCAGTGAGTGGGGAGGGCTGGTGGTGGAGGAGGCAGAAGAAGAACCTCTGCCCACCCAATCTGGCTCCACACCTTGGTCATGATGACAATGGTGATGTAGTGCAGCACAGCCCCCAACATCATGGCCACGGTGTTGGCCTGCTCACGCAGGAACTCCAGGTTGCTCTGGCTGAAGAGAGCTGTGGCAATCACGCGGAAGATGACAAGCGCGTGGGTGATGCCAATCAGCACCATGATCTGTGAAGGAGAGCAGTGGTGGGGTGAGGTGTGTGTGGGGACATATGCTCCATCCCACCTGGAGCACCAGGGTGCCTTCAGCAGAACTCTGAATGTGGCCCCAGAGGCAAGCCAGAACTCTTTGGTTAAGGGCAGGAGGTTCATGAGTTGGGTGTAGTGATAGGACAAGGAGTAATGGGTATGAACTGAAAGAGGGCCAATTTAGGCTGGATGTTAGGAAGGAATTCTTCACTGTGAGGGCGGAGAGGCACAGAGTACCCAGAGAAGCTGTGGCTGCAACATCCCTTGAAGTGTACCAGGCCAGGCTGGAACGGGCTTTGAGCAACCTGGTCTAGTGGAAGTTGTCCCTGTCCATAGCAGGGGGTGGAATGAGATGAGCTTTAATATCCCTTCCAACACTTAACATTCTGTGTCTCCACCTGAACCAGTCCAGACTCTCCACTGACCCACAGGGAAGAATGAAGACATTGAGATTTGCCTCTTCCTGCCCTCTGTGTTCCTGCCTTGATCCTCACTGCCAGAGCAGAGCCTTCAGCCCAGGTCCCCAAAGGGTGGGTGGCCTCTGCCATAAGCACAGCGAGGTGTGAGCATGGAGAAGGCCCTGAATCCTTGTGATGGGCATGAACCTGCCCTAAAAACCTGGTCTCTGCCTTTGCTCTAGCAAGAGGATGTGCTGTTTTTGTGGCAGAGTGGGGAGGGAAGGAGGAAAGCCCACGTACCCCTAAACCAGACCTTCCGGTGGTCACCTGGCACATACCATCAGCAGAACCAAGAGGAGGATGATGGTGCTACAGAAGTAGGAGTGCTGGTACCTCTGGGGTTCCTGCTGCAAATTGTTGATCAGCTGCACAGCCAGCTCCTCCTGGAAGAAAAAAAACATGGGAAAATAAGGATCCAGCAGTGCCCAGGGGTTCTGTGTCAGTGGACATAAGGGATGGGCAGTGCTGGACAAGAACAGGGATGACCACCCAGCCCACAGTAGTGTGGCCAAGCCTGATTGAGTTCAAGCTGGGCAAGGGGCTCTAAATTGTCCTTTCCAGGTTCAGGCAGATCCTGCCCTGCAAAGGCAAGCACTGAGCAGGAAAGATGATGTCCTCACCTCTTCCTCATCCCACCCATACAGGTTCCAGCTGGTGACCACAGTGGCCCTCTTCCTCTTCCACAGCTCCAGGAACACAGTGGCTGGAATGGGAAGCAGAGAGTGCAGTGACACTCAGGGGTGGCTCTGGAGACAAAGCCACCCCTCTGTTCCACAGAGCAGGATGGATCGTCATGCCACCACCCGACCTACTGGCAAACCAGCCTGGACTGCCCTTGGCCTGTGAAGGACAGGCAGACACTTCTGCACCTCAGTGACCTGGAAGGACCCTGGACACAGCAGTGAGGGGATGGTGCAGGTGAGTTTTCACTGAGGGTCAGGTTAGCTTTGGTGTCCATAGGCAATTCGGAATAAGGCTGTGGTAAAGCCAAATGAGTGTGTAGCTAAGGTGGCCATGGAATTCCATCACAGCAGGTAAGAGGCTGTGCAGTGATTTGGCAAAGTTGAGGAGGAACCTGGAGGTTCCTCTTTCCTGCAGCTGTGGCCACATGTGAGCAGTGCTGTAAAAGCCCAGCCAGAGTCTGCTGGGTGTTTTAGGGAAGCTGTGGTGGGTGAAAGAGTGGAAGCTTCAGGTAGGACAGGTAAAGAGTGTTTGGGGAGCTGGAGAAAATTGCCAGGGTGATTTTCATCCCTTGCCTCAGCTGGTAGAGAAGCTGGTGGCCCTAGAAGTGCAGGAGATAAGGGCTAAAAAGCCCCTGAATGGTGAATTTGTGTCAGTGTCCCATTTTGCACCTGCTCCCTCTCCCTCCCTCTGTGTGTGCTGGGCACCTAGACATTGGCACCTACCCCAGATGGCCATGAACATGGCAAATATGACTGTCCCCTCGTTGTCAATCATGTGAGTGATCTGGAGAAGATGAAAGAAGATCTTGATGGGGCAGTAAGGTACAGTGGCACCTCAGGGTCTGGGGAGGGGTCTCTGTGCTCAGCCACCCTCTTGCCACCCTGATCTCCCCTGAGACAGGTGAAGGTGCTGCAGGAGGGCAATAGCAAGAAGTGGCTGGACACTGGGGCTTATTACTGGTAAAATATTCCTTGGTAGTGATGGAGACCATAGTCTGGGGTGGGTTTTTTTCTAGTGCTATGGTAGCAGCATAACTTGGGATGTTTTCCGCATCCTTTCCCTTAAGCCTTCTTGGGAAGGGAGTTTCCTACCTTGGCATAGGTGCAGGTGTCAGAGAGGGACCAGTATGGACAATTCTGATCACAGAGTGGGCACATGTAGGTGGTGTTGGCTTCACAGATCTCCTTGCTGGAGAGAAAGGTGTAGAGGGAAGCAGAGGGGAGTAACAGTGCCTCAGAGCCATGTGTGCAGCAAAGGCTCATGAATAGGATGCCCCTTTGGCATTCCCAAGTGTCTTACCTCACCTGGCTGGAATTGAACACACTAATCCCAGCCACAAAGACCAACAGCCCAGCCACTGCAGCGAAACCCAGCAGGTAGGTGTACCAGCCCAGCCACACAAAGTACAAGGCCACCTTCTCACCAAAGTATTCCCTAGAGGAAAAGGTGAGACCGGGTTGGTGGCCAGAGAAGGGTCCAGATTGTTGGGGGTCACTAGGAAATGCTCTTCCATTCCCTGAGGGGCTTTGGATCATCAGTGTGACTGCATGTCTGGGGATTTTGGAATTGAGAGATTTGGCCCAGGTGAGCAGAGAAGCTACTGTTTCATGCCTCCAACTTCTCCTGGGCTCAGCCATCTCCCTGCAATGCTTCCATGCCCCATGGTGACAGTATCTTGATGGTTCTGGTGTGGGAAACGGGTTGGAGGTGTGGGTAAGAAATACTCACTGAGGGCCCTGCCTTCCCTCCTGGATTCCAGGGGAATTAACTTTCTACCAGAAGTCAGAGGTGGTGATGTGCTCCCTGACCTTTGTTCAATTAGAAACCCCAACACCTCCCCCATAACCACCACCCCAATTTAATACTCATGCTAAGAGCTTTGGAAGCTTCAGAAGTAGCCCAGTGCTCATGAGAAAAGCCAGATTCAAACCAATGATTTTAAAGACAATAGAGGAGCCTGGCAAAGGGCATCAGCTTTCTGGGGTTCAGGTGAATCCCCTTGGTTGCAAGGATCTGCTGTGCCTCTTCTGCCTGTGTTACCTGATAGACGTAATTGGCTGTTCACGACACATATGTCTCCAGCTCGCCCAACTGTCCTTTAGAATTTCATTGACCTCTTCTTTCTGGAGAGCAGAGAACAGGGATATCATGGCATCCTTAATCTCCTGCCCAGTTCTGAGCCTTCTGCCAGGAGCATTGTTGTGCCCTTCACCCCATGAGCTCTTGGTGCAGTGCAGGTAACCTCAAGGTCTCCCCCACCCCATCTTGCTCCTCCACCTCTCCCTCCTGTTCCCCCCAGGCTTCTGTGTGCTTGCCCTCACCTCATGCAGGGGAAATGCTGCCTTGAACACCTTCTTCTTCATCAGGTCAGGCAGCTTCTCTGGGAGCAGAGCACAAGGGAGAGGGTTAGTGAAGCTTTGCTCTTGCCCTATGTGCTCCCTGATAACAGAATCACCTCAAACCCTTTCTGGAGCCTTTGAGAGGACAAACTCCAAAATACCTGGGAGAGGCTGAGCTATCAAAAGAGATCAGCACTAATCCTTGTGGCAGTGCTGCCCTGTGGCTGGCTCTGGGAGCAAGCCAGGTGGGCAGGTCCTTTGAGATAGGTGGAAAGCTACCACCCTGCTCCTCCTAGGGTGTTGGAATTGGATGAGCTCTTCTGGGGACACAAGAGAGTGGCAGTAGGCAGCTGAGGTGAGGAGTTTGGGGTGAGGGAGCAGAGGAGCTGCCAGTTCCTGCAGTCCAAACCTTCCAGCCTCTGGGTGCAGCAGCACATCGACTTGTCTAAGCTGTGCCCTGGCTTTCCCCCCTTTTCCATTCTCCCTGGGATGGCAAGGCAGCTGGAATGCTAGGGGCAGGAGCCTTTCTGCAGATCTAGGCTGAGCATCAGCCCTATGATCCCATTCCCTTACCAAAGTCAGGTGTCACTGTGTTCTGCAGGATGTAGTGCACAATCCGTATCCTGAGCAAGGAAAAAATGTAGTTAAAGACTGTTCTGGGATACAGATTTGTGTTGTGTGGCACAGTAAAACACGGCAGAGAAAAGGACTGGGTGAACACCAATATCCAGAGAAGAATTAGGGGAAGAAATGGAGAGCTGGCTGTGGACAGCAAGACCCTTGGAAGCTTTGCATGAGGGAGGTGCAGGAAAATTCTGTGGAAAATGGGAAGCCCGTCAGAGCTGTGAGTCGAGCTGGGAAATGGATGCTGGAAATGAGCTCAGCACCCACCTGGTGGTCGCTGGGATGCTCTGCCGGCCCCCGGGGGTTTGCACCCTGTTGTCAGGGTTCATCAGAAGACACTGGTATTTCCGGAAGATGTGCTGCGGGGCATGGACTCCATAAAACAGGTGCTCGTCCTCAATTTTCTAGCGGGGGAAGAGGAGGTCTGTTAGAACAGAAGCAGAGGGGCAGGAAAGGGGCAGAACTGGAAGGGCCAGGGCTGTGGAGATCTGAAGCTGGAGGCTCTCTGCCCTGGTTGAGCAAGCAGTTTATTTTCCTGATGGTGTGACCAGCTCTGTGGTTCAGGGTGCTCCAATCCCCTGGGATGCAGGAGTCCCAGCCAGGTTTGGATCCAGGTACCATAACATGCCAAATATCTGCTGTCTTTTCCTCCCACAGCCCCTCACCTTGATGGTGAACCCCTTCTTGTTCAGCTCATCCAGGAACTTCTTCCTCTTGATCTCCTTCTCGCTGCCCATCTCATGGATGTCACTAACCAGGACGAAATCCCACTTTTCTCCATTCTGCCCACAAAAAGACCAGGGAATTATTAGGGGCAGTAAACTGTCAGCTCTCCTTCTTGGCTCCAACCTCTTGGAGGTCTGGACCCTCATAGTGGCTATGTAGAGGGGAACTGGGAATGAGCAGGAGAATGGGAATGAAGAAACCAAGGCAGCTACTGCCCTGACGTTGCCCCATTCCCCTCTCTGAGCTGGGCTGGACTCACTGTGGGTGCAGATGGAGCAAAGCTTACCGGGGAGACAGAGGGTTCCATGTCCTCCGCAGGACAATCCCTCCAGGGAGTCAACAGAATTTCATCCTGATGAAAAGAAAAGCAGTGAAGGGAAGATTTTGGCTCTCAGGCTGATCCTGGGTTTTCCTCTCCCAGCAGATTTGAGGGGATGCCCAGGGAGGAAGGCAAGAGCAGGCTTGTCCAAAACCTTCTCCCAAACACTCTTGGTCACCAGTCTGGGGTCTTCCTGAGCCAGACAGGGATTTGTGTTCAGGGATGCTGGAGGGGATGCTGGAAGGAATGCTGCCCACAGGGTGTGCAGCCTCCTCTAAACTCAACAGTGTCCTCAGGCTGTGGGAGAGCTGACCAGGAGAAACAAACTCCCTCTGCTGCAGACTTTGCTCCTTCTTGTCTCCCCTGATGCCCTGACATTTGTGCTGGAAGAGTGTCAGCACTTCACACTCTCTCTCCATGCTCCAGTGTATTTTACAGGCTTTAATCAGCCTTTTCCATTCCTCAGTTGTTTCCATCAGAGAAAGCACTATCAGCTTTTTGGGGAGGGTGAGGAAGGCAGTTTTAAATTCCAGTGAAGGCAGAGGGGGGCACAGATGTTTGGAGACTGCCACAGCCCTGCAGCAAAGCAGGTGAAAAAAAGTCCTTGGAAAACATATCAGATGCCTCAGTCTGCAGCCCAGGAACAAAGGGGGAGGATGAGCTGCTGGGACAACCAAAGAATATCCCCAGTTGGAAGGGACCCACTAGGATCATAGAGTTCACCTCCTGGCCCTGCACAGGACAACCCCAAGAATCCACGTGCCTTGTTCAAATGCTGCCTAAACTCTGGCTGTTCCCTGTCCACCTCCTGTGTATCACTGGCTCTGGAGACAACAGCTGTGCAGGTGCCAGCACAGCTCTCACCTTCACTGGTTACAGGTAATTGCACTCAGACACACGAAGGTGCAGCTCTGGAGGAGCACAAAGCAGGGAATCATAGAATCCTGGAATGGTTTGGGTTGGAAGGACCTTAAAGCCCATCCAGCTCCACCCAATGCCATGGGCAGGGACAACTTCCACTAGCACGGGTTGCTCCAAGCCCCATCGAGCCTGGCCTTGAACATGGCCTTGAACATCAAGCCTAGCCTTCCTGGGATGGACCAGTCACAGCTGCTCTGGGCAATGTGTGTCAGTGCCTCACCACCCTCACAGGGAAGGATTTCTTCCCAATATCCCATCTATCCCTTCAGCTTAAGCAATAAGGTGGCCCTGTGGAGTTTTTTGCAGCTCTTTGATGTGACTTGTGGTGTGGCCTCACAAACAGTTATCCTACTGTTCCCAAGGGCAAGTAACACTGTGCAGCAGCAGGACAAAGCTGCCAGATATGAGGATATTGTCACTCAGTGTCACCAGAGACTCTGTGACCTGAAAGACTAGCCAGCCAGACAAGTTCCTTCAGCTGGAATCTTGGGAGCAGAGCCCTGGTGGTGCAACCATGCCCTGATGTAAGATCTGGAGCGTGAGCTTTCACTGGAGAACGAGGCCATGGGAGCAGGAGAAGTCAGGATGAAGAAAGGGCTCAAGTGTTGTGCCAGATCCTCACTCACATGGATCAGCAGAAGAACAAGAGCCGTGAGGAGACTGAGGGACAGGAAGCTGAAGTGAAACGGCTTGAGAAGAGGGATGTCCTCCCCTAGAGCTGCTGTTGTAACAGAGCCAGAACTTCTCTTGGATAAAATTTAGGGCAAACAGAGAAGGATTATGGTGCTGTCAGCTTCTCTGCCAGTGCTCTAACCAGGACTGGGGGGCAGAATTGAGTGCAGCAGCTCTCTGTTCCCCTGGCTAAGCCCCTTTCTGGGTCCAGGGGAGGGAATGAGTCTCGCTGGGCTCTGCCCTGTTGCTGATGTTCTGATGCTGGCACAGATCTGGCCTGGCACAGCTCTCTGCTGTCACATTGGCTCATTCCTGCCTGGCTGGTTTCTCTCAGCCTCCATGTGCACCAGCCTCATCCTGCAGCAATTCCCTGCCAGCTCCACCTGTAATCTCAGTGATGTGGGGGGAAGGCACCCTTTGAGCACAGGGGGTTTTTGGGGTGTTCCTAATGCCACCTTGACACAGCTGACCTGCTGCTGCTGACCTCAGTGGATGAGGTCAAGTGACCTGCTGACATCACACCTTCTGTTCCCACAACACTCCCAGCTCCAATGCCTGCAGACACTGCCCTGCTCAGGAGTCACACCATCCTGACCAGCACATCCATTTTCTTGGGAAGAGGCTAAGGGATTACCAAGGTGAGCTCACAAATGAGACATATCCAGCCATGGGGATTGGTCTGTGTAACCAGGCTGGATGGCTGGAGTACCCTCAGCCCCTACCTGTGCCTCAGACAGCAGTGGGGCTGGGCTTGCAAAGCATCCTTCCAGCATCCTTAAAGCATCCTTCCAGCATTTTTCCAGCATCCTTCCTCCACCAGCACTCCCAGTCATAACACTGCTGGGCTCTTAGACCTGATGCAACCAGATCCTGCTCCTCTGTGTTCCAGAATCAGCACACACTGATTTTAATCCCAGAAGGGACTTCTTGCTTTCTTATTTTCCAGCCAAACCCTGAGAACCACTGGAATGCTCCTCCAGATGTGGTGTGTATAGAATCATAGAATCCCAGAATAGTTTGGGTTGGGAGGGACCATAAAGCCCATTCAGTTCTACCCCCTGCCATGGGCAGAGACACCTTCCACCAGCCCAGGTTTCTCCAAGCTTTATCCAACGTGGGCTGGAACACTTCCAGGGATGAGACAGCCACAGCTTCTCTGAGCAACCTGTGCCAGTGCCTCACCACTCTCACAGGGAAGAATTTCTTTCTAACATCCAGTCTAACCCTGTTACTTGTCAGTTTGAAACCATTCCCCCCCTGTCACTCCAGTTCCTGAAGGGAAGGCAGGGATGTGCAGTTAATCCCACACCTAATGTTTTTTGTCCCAGGGACTAGCCATGCTGTGCGATGAAGGCTGCAATGCTCTGGCTGCACAAGGCAGTTGGATCATGTGCAGGTAAGGCCATCTGGGCTCTGCAGTGGTTGTATGAACCCTGGACTCCATCCCTGCTCTTGAGGAGGACAGTTTCAGTTTTGCTCCTTCCTGCTCCATGATCAGAGCAGGGTTTGGGGGCACATTGTGCAAAGGGGTAGGAGGAGTGACCAGCACAAAGAGAAGCAGGAATTGGGCTGTTGAAAAGGGTTTCCATGGTGTGCCTCCAGGTGTGTCAGTGGTCCCTGTGCCCTTGTCCCAGGTAACCCACTTTCTTCAGAAAAATGACCCCAGGGCTGGCTGCACAGTCACCCGCATGAGTAACTCAGGCAGAGCACTTCGACAGGATCCGGCATCCTTGTTTTCCTTTCCAGCCATGGATTGGTGGGGGTTTGGGTGGATCCTATCACCCACACTGAGGTGATCAAACTGCTCTTATCTCCGGGATGAACTTCCCTTGGAAAACTTCCACTTTATCTCATGACTTCCTGAGAAATGGGGCAGCCTTTGATTGGAGAGGCAGATTGCACACCTGTACCTTCACTACCTGCCTCAGCCCTGGAGACTTTCCCTGGCTTTTTGAAGATAGGAAAGCTGCATTCTTTTCTTCCAGACTAGAGAAGAAAAACATCACAGCTGCCGCTCTCCTCTAGTTGTGTTTCAGGTGCTGTCACCTCTGCCATGCTCATTCCTAGGTTTATATAGGTGCCATCCTTCTCTGATCCATGCTCCAGTACCTCTGAACTCTGGTACTGATACCGAGGGCTGGTATCAGTACCACTGCCCCCAGGATGGTGCACACTCTGCCTTCCCTGTCACACACTCCTGGTAGCAATGAGGTTGCTCACTGGAAAGAGGAACAGGAGTCTCTAGTACTTTTGAAATACTTCAAAGGCTGAAAGCAGATGAATGATAGAGATTGGAGCTTAGTGTCCTGTGTTTCCGAGCCACAGGTTCTCAGAGGTGCTGGAAAGGACCTGGAAACATAGGAGCAGTGTCTGTTCCTACCTGCATGGTGAAGCAGAGAGCCTTCTTTCCTCTGTCCCCCTGTGTCCTGGTGTCCCTCAGGGCAGGTCCCTGAGGAGCAGGCTGTGGGGCAGGTGCTGAGGCTGAGACTGCAGGCAGGATGTGCTGGAGGCTTCAGGGCTTTCCTGCTGTGTGCTTTCCTTCCTCAGCTCCTTCCCCTGAGGTCTCATGTGAATTGAGCAGCACCTTGACTTCCGTGTGGGGCTCCTGCCTGCCCTGGGAGGGAGCTGCCTCTGCCTGGCAGTGGGCAGATATCGGGAGGAGGCAGGAAAGCAGCCCTTCACCTTCGCTCAGAGGAGTGGCAAGCCCAGAACCGCCCAGCAGCACAGCAGGTAATGTGCTCAGTGCCTTCTGCAAGCTCCAGAGCTCTGCCACCCACCCCTTCCTCCTCTGCCCCTCTCACTGCCAGTGCCACGTGCCATGTGCTGTGACATCCCCAAAGAGATGCCACAAAGGGGCCAAAAGGAGGAAGGAGATATTAGCAGAAGCTCTAGGAATCCCTTCTTCACACCTAACAGGCTGGTGAAACAGCTCTGGAGGCTGTGTGCTTTTATCCCTGTGTGTAATAGTGCTGTTGCATGAGGGTCGTGGTAGGGACACCTTTCACTAGCACAGGTTGTTCAGACCTCCATCCAACACTTCTAGGGATGGGGCAGTCACAGCTGGTCTGGGCAACCTGTGCCAGTGTCTGACCATCCTCACAGGGAAGAATTCCTTCCTAATATCCCATCTAACCCTGTCCTCTGGCAGTTTGAAGCCATTCTCACTTGCCCTGGCACTCCAGGCCTTTGTCCAAAGCTCCCCTCTGTCTTCTTTGCAGGCTCCCTTCAGGTTCTTTTCTTCTCCAGGCTGAACAATCTCAGCTCTCTCAAGCCTTTCCTCATAGCAGAGCTGCTCCATCCCTCTAATCACCTTGGTGGCCTCCTCTGGACCCTCTCCAACAGGTCCATGTCCTTCCTGTGCTGAGGACCCAGAGCTGGATGCAAGACTCCAGGTGAGGTTTCACCTGGGTGAAGCAGAGGGGCAGAACCATCTCCCATCTGGAGCTGTGGCTTGGAGCTAGGAATAACTTTTCACAAGAAGTGAGTGAAAAGGTAGTTATGTGCAAGCCAGGTCTAACAACTCCTCTTACACATGTTATTTGTGGGAGTTGTTGCTTTAGTTTCCAAATAAGAAGAGCTGCCTTTCCTTGGAATAGCAGGAGGGCCAATAACTGCTCTGGATTCCCTTGTGCTCTCCAACAGCATTGCTGTCTGTGTGTTGTGTCTTAAATAAATGGAGCCCTAGAAGGGTGATCCAGCTGTGTCCTGTCAGAAAGGCAGCCAGCATGTCCTCATTAGGGGGGCATGTCCACCATCACCCTGTGGCTTTGCCAAGTGCCTTGAACAGACTCTGGACCAGACCAGAAAGAGCAGAAAAAAAAAAAAAAAGACTTGTCTTCCAAACTTCCTGCTGTGTGTGAAACCAAGCACAGATGGAAGGCGGGGGCAGACCTTTAGCCTCCCAGAGGTGATCTGCAGGGCTGTCCAGGAGTGGAGAACTGTCTTTATCTCCCTAGGTGTGGGAGTGTGTGTGTGTTTCGCTGGAGAGAGTGAAGTCTTCTGTCAGGTGGTGCTTTCCACCTGAGAGGAGACCAAAGCCCTTTGCAATGTGAGCATTGCTGGGTTCCAGGCAAACAGGGTTACTTGTGGGTGGGACAGCCATGTCGCTCCACCCACACCCCTGCTTCTCCCTCCTGAGCAGGGCTGGGAGGACTTTGCCCTCTGTCCAGCCCAGCTAATGAATGGAGTGCAGGCATCCAGCAGCAGTCCCAGATCTTGTGGGCGTTACTAGCCACTGGGGAAGGCGAGTCTGTGCCTTCAGGGTGGCTTCGTCCAAGGTATCCGACACCTGCAGCATCTCTCATGGCACATGGAGGAAACTGTGCTGCTGCTGCTCCTCTTTAGGAGGAATTTGACTTTGCCTGGGCAAGATTTAGCTGGTTTTGCAGCAGGGTAGGTGACCAGGTTGATGCTGTCCCTGTTTCCGTGCTTCCCTCCCCCTCTGCCACACACCACCTCTGTGTTTACTGCTCTGGGGTGACTGGGGCTGAGAACAGCAGTGTGAGAAGCTGAAATTGGGGAGGGAGATGATGCACCTGCCAGGCTGTTGTGAAAAATCTGCCTGACACATGAGGTCTTGTGGAGCTCTGGCTCATACCTCTGCCAAGGGATTGCAGCTACACAAACCCTGTTTGAGCAGGTAGAATGATTCAAGATGTGATCACTCTGGGGCTGCTGGAGCTGGTGTCTCGGTTTGAGAGACAGG
>NW_008675132.1:0-19271 GCF_000695815.1 Acanthisitta chloris
GGATGGTCTCTTCTACCATGCCTGCAGCAAGGGGACTAGAGGGAATCGTCATAAGCTTGGTCAGGGGAGATTCAGATTAGATGTTAGGATTTTTTTTCCTGTTATTGTGGTCAGGCACTGAAATGGGTTTGCCCAGGGAGGTGGTGGAGTCACCATCCCTGGAAGTGTTTAAGAGGCATCTGGATTTGGTGCTGGAAGGTATGTTTAGAGTTTAGGGGTTACAGCAGAGTGGCAGATTAGTGGTTGGAGTCAGTGATTTTAGAGGTCTCCTCCAACACTGATGAATTTATGATTCTCAGATTCTGTGATTCAGTTAAACTAGTCTTGTTGTTGGCTACCCCATTAGAATAAATGTCTATGGGATTGCAACTGTGACAATTCCTGTAAGAAGCCATAGGATGAAGATTCTGCATTCATCATTTCCTTTTATTAAATCTAGATTACTCCATAAAACCAGCTTCTTTGGAAGTTCATCATTAAGACTACCATACCATAGGCAATGCCACAGTATAAGTATCCTATTCATTATGCTTCTGTGTTTCCATAACTAATTTGCAATCATGAAACAAAGATACCAGTTAATATCAATTATTTTATTACTGTGGTGTAGGTATAAAAAAATTAAACCAATGCTACTTAAATAGTGTACAGAATAAAGAGCTTACTGTCAAAAGAGACCTGATAATCAGCTGTTTGAAGGCTCTGCATATGCTTATGAGTATCTTGGAAGTGCTTCAATTTTTAAGAAGCAGTTTGGTAATTTTTATTCCAGCACTTGCAGTAGAAGTCATATTATGTTGTACAGGAAAGACACAGTCCTGGAAAATTTCTAAATAATTCCAGTGTATTTTGATTAGCTTTGGAATGGCAAAAAGAGCTTACATGGGCTGGTTATAAGGCTTCTCTAGCGAAAGCTAAGATAGGCTCTGTAACAGATATTAATGGATGTTAAGCCTCAAAATCTTCACTAAATTCATCCAAGTGTAGTTTTAAATTAGGCCATCCGACTTGCTTTCACTGCAAGAAAAAGTAGGCATAAATGAGCCTGAGTGCTTAAGTGAGATGGAGATGATAAGGATGAAAATGTTTCTGTAATTTTAATGGATTTATGTACTAGGCGAGCTACATTATAATAGAATTTTCATTAATTTGTCTTAAGAATGTCTCTCTATTCTTCATTTGTCTGCTTGGGCGTGAAAGTCTTTTAATAATAAATAGTATTGTACTGAAGATTATTTCTCCAGTTTTGACCCATTGAGCCAAATGAAATTTACTCATGATAAATCAAGTGCAGAAAGAAAGATATTGCCTGTGTAGTATTTCAAGTTGCCATGTCCCAGAGCCTAATCTCTGCTGTAATGATGTGGACAGCAGGTAGTCTAGAGAAGGGTAACAAAGCAAACAGAGAGGTTAATTCAACTCAGTATGTAAATTTGGGATTGGCTGAAATGAGTACTTCAAAATCTGACTTCTTTTTCCCTTCAGAGAATTTTAGCTTAATTTGGAAATATGCTCTTCTAATAATAAGAAGCTTCTGCATGTCTGATACCAGACCCAGAATACAGACTGTGAATTTCTCTTTTTATCACCTTTACTTTGACTCCAAGAAGAACATCCTTTGCATTTTTGCAGCTGCTAAAAATATTTTGCCAGTTTGATTTACAGCAATGTTTAATGAATGAGTGGCAGTGGTTTGCTTATCAAGCCACATAGCCAAGCAGACCTTTTCAATAAGGCAAGGGCGAAGTGAGCCTTGCTGATGCCTTTTTAAAAAATGATTGCTAGAATATAAATGCCATGTCTAGTTAAAAAAACTGCACAGCTGGCTCTTAAACCAGAAATGTTGCTGCAGTAGTCACAGCTCAGAAAGATCACAAGTGAAACAAGCTTCATAAATTTAAGTTTAATGGAAAAGGAGGCTTCTGGAGGCAACATAACTGCTGTTCAAGCAGTTCTGCTGAGTCTTCAAGAGGAAAAAAATCATGCAGTGGGATGGATGTTGTGTGTCGGTATGACATGTTTTGCTTAATTGCTCCATGGGACAACAAAGTCAGATGATTTTGATTTGTCTGATGGGAAACAGCACTGGTCATTTAGGAAATTAGTAATCTTGAATAGGAAGCTGTTCAGAGTTTATGTAAAATGCACATTAATATTCAAATTTCACCACGCAGAACATTAAATTATACAGAGAGGTAAGTTCATCACAAGAGCTCATTTTGGAATCACATTATGATTTTAGCAGTCTCCTGATAGCCAGATGGAATTAAGCACAGGGAAAAAATCTATCATGTTAAAATCAGAAATGGGGACAATCTGTCAAATCTAAACACAGAGACAACTCTCTTTAAAGTTGGAAGTGGTATCTAATTCTGTGATTTCATTCTAATGTGACTTGTTACTTTGAGTGAAGCATGCCATGTACTTTACAAATGCAGTTGCTTGTTCTGCTTAAGTAAAATTCATAATCAAGTCATATTTTCATTGAAACCTAAAATATATTGGAATTTTTATGGGATTTTTTCTGTAAGACTTTGGTTTTATATGACTAAGCAGCTATAAAACCAATTAAAAATCAGCATTGCAGGTTAGTTGGGACTGACTGGAAACAGTATATGACTTTGGCTTTGTTCCCTCTTTGACTGCGTCTCACCCAATTCCCCTACAGAACTACAGAGATTTCATAAAGTAACTGGGAGTTTGAATTCTCAGAGGAATAAAAAAGGCTTGTGGAGAATGTTAGGGAGAAAATATATGGAAAATTTACAGAATCAAAGTCTTTTCTTTCCTGAACCTTGAGAGAGCGAAAAAAAATCAATATCAGCTTATAATATTTATGATAGGAGCATATAGCTTTGGTCTAATAATTTTTAACTGTTTTATTCTAAGAAAAAATGTTGATCGATGAGTCTTAAAGTACATGTGAAGACACTTGTAGTAAATATATATGGCTAAATTTTTGCAGTCAATGAGATTGGATGCATTTAATGCATAGATCAGCTTAGTTTTTGTAGTCAAAGGGTTTGTAAGGAGAAAAAACTGAATGAGTAAATTTTTTTAAAAGAACAACTCGTATTATGAAATATGAAAAGATGAAGCTTAAACTAACAAATGTGAACACACATCACTGGAAATATTTTTTAAACCTCCAAAGTATGAAAATTCTTTTCAAATTGAGTATGATATTGAAATAAATAAACTGCTTTCCTCTGAAGCATTCTGATATCCTACAGAAAAGCTACTTTGTTTTGAGGGTTCTGTTTAGCATGAATGATCTGGTGGGAAAGCAAAGAACTCATGACTGGAAATGCCTCCACTTGTGTTTTGATCAGGGAAAGTTAAATAATTCAGTAAACTCTTATCTTTTTTGATGAAAGCAGCATTTTGGTTTCAATAGTGAGCAAGCCATCAAAGCTAGTTTCTTTAAGTAAAAAAACAACAGTCTCTTTTCTGTGACACTCTATAGTTGTATTTTTAGTCTACAAGTGTGGTGGAAAGGAATATTGATTTTTAAAAATTGTTTTAAATTCTAGAAGTATGCATGTATCAAATCTCATAATGTGCCTGTGAAGATATTTATTTAAAGCAACATTGCAATCTTTTTTCTTTAAAGGCAATTCTGTACCTGCATTAGAGAATATTAAATGCTGTATTTCCAAGGGCTTATTAAATATTCAGTAGTTTTCTTTTTCTGTTGTCAAGTGTGTCAAGGGCAAGCCTTCTGTGTCCTAGAATGAAACTCGAATAAACTAAATGAACCTTAAAAGCTGCTAATGAATGCCCATGTTAGAAAATATACATTACACAGTAAGGGGAGTTGAAGGAGGAGGTGTTGAGATCAAACCCCAGGACAAGTTGTATCCAGACAATACAGACTTTTTCTGGGAAAATGCTGAAATATTGTGAGATATTTTATTGAAAACTGAAGTGTGAAACAAGAAGTAAGG
Source organism: Acanthisitta chloris (assembly GCF_000695815.1). NCBI lineage: Eukaryota > Metazoa > Chordata > Aves > Passeriformes > Acanthisittidae > Acanthisitta > Acanthisitta chloris. The sequence goes on from NW_008675132.1 coordinate 3,948, forward strand.
GTGACTTGACTGTGACTACTAACACATAGTTGTGCATTAACCTTTTCAGTGACTATGACCTGACCATCCTGGAATATTAAATAATGTGTAGAAATAGCCTGTTTTACAGGAGTGGGATGGACAGATGAAGTATATTTTTAGTACGGAGTAGTATGAGTCTGATTTTATGAATATGTGTAACACACCTGAGTATGAGGATCCACTTCTAGCTCCATTGTTGTTTTACTTGCCTGTGTCTAAGCTGTTTAGCCTTAACATGACTGCAGTAAGGCCCTGGTTCCATTGCAGGACCATGGCAAGTGGTGCAACCAGTCCCGTGTCTGGGTTTGTTTGGAAAGGAAACTTGAGCATGTGGGTTAGGTATGAGCCACAGCATCCTCTGACCAGGTGCGTTTTCCTACTGTGAAAACCAGACATGGCCTTTCAGACTGCTGTCAGGTCATTTGAAGCCACAGTTTTTTGTGACCTTAATTTTTCAAGCACTTAAGGAGCTATGTGCAAGGTAAAACATAACATTGGACTCAGAAGTTCTGATAATCCACAGAGTCCTCGATTTGTTGTGAATTTTGAAATTGCTTTAAACTCTGAGCTACTCAGTTCCCCCTGAGACACTGCATTCCAAGTAGGAATCATAAGGTTTTCTACTTCCAACAGTTTATCTGGAAGCACCTCACACTCGCTTTAGATTTATGTGCTTCATCAAAAATCACCTTGTAGATGATTAATCCACTTACTGTGAACCTTAGTAGAACTTAGCAACAGACCTTAGCTGGTGATCCCATCAAGACAAGCTGGGAGGTGGAATCTCTCCGAATGTCTGAAATGTGATTCTAACACACATGAGCAAGACTGGGTGAACACTGCATTCAAATTGTGAGCAGAGGGAATCAGCAGCCTACTGGGAGCTTTAACTACTTAATGACGAATGTTCTGCATGCTGTGTATTACATGCTGAACATTTTTGTAACTCTTATCTGCTCTTTTCTGGCAAAAATGGACTGAGCTTTTTATTAATTCAATATCTGTCAATTACAGTTTTTAGACTTTTGTGCTTCACTAAAGAAAAAAGCAAACAGACAAGAAGTTGTGTGTGGCACCCCAATTATTGTGTACTGAGGAACTGAGGCATAGAACGTTTTGTACAGGACTGAGGCATAGAACTTTTTTGATCACATCAACCAGAGAATCTGGGAGTTTGGATCTGTACTGAATTTGTCTGAAATGTGGTGCTTGCTCACATGAACAAAAATGGATATATTTTTAGAGCCCCATTACCTTCAAAATGAGATAAATTGGAATTAGGTTTAAGCAGAAGAAAAGCATAAAGTGAAGATAGCACATGACTTCATTTCATTTCTATCATTAGAGATGCTTGTGAAAAACACGTGAGAGTCTTTTCAACACATTGTCTGGTATTATGTAATATGATGCTAAGGAAGAATCTTTGTTAATGTAAAATAAATCCCTCAGCATTTTTTATTTGACTGATAAAATGTTCCTTCTTCCATTGATCATTGCATTTTCTTCTTGCATGTCCTCTGAAACCTCTAATTCTTGCCATAACATTGTAGGTCTCTTGTGTATAGGGTTTCATCATTCTAGGCACTATACAAGATCTGTCCTGATCCAAGAAGTTGACAGTTTAAAACAAAATGCAACAAGGGATTTTAAAAAATTGGGCATCTGCTTAAAATCAGTGATACCATGCATATGCATGGCAAAATGCATATATCTCATTGTTTTACATTTCTGTGAATGCTTATTGCAGGATTGTCAAGAAATCTGTCACCAGATTAATAGCTTTTTCTTGTCTTTGTTCTAACATCTGGAAGATGACTGTCTTTAGAATAACAGAGTAAGATAGTGGATTTTGGGCATGTCTGAATGTCCTTTTCCTTTAAGGATAATAAAGCACTGAATGTAGGTGCACAGTTAAAAACTTCAAGCAGCTTTGCCAAGTGCCAAGTACCAACTGCACTGTCACCTTTCATGGTGCCAATGTTCAGCAAAACAGTAATAAATAGATTGCCAGGCAGTCCTACCTGTAGTTAATCCCTTGATATTTGACTTTTTTTTTAGAAAGGTTCTGAACCAAAATGGACTCTCTTTCTGAAATACATCCAGAAAACAGTGATAATTATTCATGTACTATTAGATTCAGTGCACTGTTGAATGCACAATTAATCCTTATTATATTTGAGTTGCTTGTAAATTTTATTTGGCTAGATTGAATGTAGCTTTGTTTTCAGACTGAAGTATATATGTACATATACACACACTGGTGTCTGAAATCACCAAAGTGTTGCTGTTGAAGAGATTGCCCAATATTTAATCTGTCAGAAGTTACCTCCCAAATTGCAAACTACAGTGCTGGCTTAGCTTCAGTGATCCTCAGCTTCCATGGATTTGTTTGATTTTTCTGTCCTTGACTGTGTAGAAGGATTCTGGAGGATGCTCTAGGAGCCTCCCAAGGGTCATTCTTAGCCCACCACTGGTTTAGAGTCTGATAAATTCTCTATCCATTTTATGGAGAGGTTTTGCAAAGATCTGCTGAGATTCATTCTCTTAGGTTATATAAATCTAATTGTATTTACTGGCTCTAGTTGTCTCACACAAGATTGAGGCTATTTTGTGTATGTTGGTACCAGGTTCTGTGAGCTATGAACGTGCAGCAATTTCGTAGTTAAGGCAAAGGCAGAAAAGCCTGTTCAGTAAAAATCAGACAGTGTAAGATTGCTTAGCTCGTGGCTAGAAGTTCAGACTGGATGAGGTGTTCAGTTCAGTTCCTAAGTCAGTCCTTTATGAAAGATAACAGGTTTAGAGTGTTTGCAATTGTAGGACATGTTGCAATAACTTATTTTCATTGATTGAGGTAAGGAAGCTGTAAACAAACTGCAAATCTCTGATGTAAGTAGATGTATGGGATTTTTGATAAAGTATCTTGTGACTCTGACTGTAATGAATTTTCCAGGTCTGCATTGCAAATTTAAACTTGTTTCTCAGAATAAAAACAATTCTCTATACCAGTTGTACAGGCAACATTTTGTTGTTTAACCAATGTTCTGTTTTAGAAAAATGCAAATATTCAGTATTGTACCAGCCCAAATGAGCTCCTGTGGCACATAACTCTAAATCTGAGTGCTAATACTAAATGCAGTGATTGATACCTCAAGTACACAGAATCAGTTTTGTCACAGTGTTGTATCCTGGATTAAGTGACAGAACAGAGTCATTCTTGCTTATGGCTGGTAACTAAGTTTTTTTTCCAATGAAATTCAACATTTCAGTGTGGCAATATACAGGCACTAGATATTTTCAAAAACCTGTTTAGGCATCGTTTTGTCTCTTTGGGCCCCTAACACCTTCAAAAAGTTTCAAGTTTTGAGAAGGTTTCTTTTTAAGGACAACAATGTTTATATCTATTAAGCTAAAACTCCAAAGTAACAAACACATTGATAACTTGTCGTAAGTCCTGGCTCAGGGAGGGATTTAACCACATCATCAATTCTCGTACCACACCATTGCTGTTAGGCTAATGACAGTGGAAAGGTACTGTCACGGAAAGGAAGTTAACCATTGTAGCAAAGGAGCAACTGACCTCAAAACACCTTTTCCCATTCCCACTCTAGCTGTTTGTCTCATTGTTAATTTCTGAGATCCTGTCCTGGATGTTCTCTTTTCTTCATTGCTTGACTATGATGACTGAGTTGAAGATCAGGCAGCATATGTTTTTTAAGTTCTAAACAATCATCTGTTATGGCTGTCTCCAGGTTATTTACCTGTATTTTATCAATTCACATGCCTCTACTAGAACTGAATTTGTATTTCCTTTTGGTTCAGGTTGTCCTGGATTTTTAACTTTGTTAGCAGGATTGTGGATCCTAACGCACTGGCAAAGTTCTGACACTGCAGCGTGTCAGGTTCTGCTGTGCTTCCTTTTAGTATTGCCTAAGAGAATGAGTGATGGATAACTGCAAACATAACAGACCATGCAACCAACTCTACCTGTAACATGGAAGGTGTTTTCTATCAGTAAATATCCTGTGTTCATGAATCACTGAAAATCCAAAGGAAATCCAGAGTTTGGATCTTCTTGTAGGCCCCTCTGAGGTGCCCGTCAGGACAGGTGTGAATTCTGAAACACAATCTCAAGACCATCAGCCCCATTTTCCACCATGTGAGAGGTTGATATCCTTAAATATTGCTGTAGTTGATGTGTATGGGGGCTGTTTGTAAGTTACCTTGACAACTGAATGGAATCCAGACAATTTAGCACAGATTAAACAATTTGTTGCCACTTTCTTAAGGAGTTGCATCTTGTTGTGATGTCCATCATGAAGACTTTTTCTGCTCCTGTACTTCTGGCCCACATGTGAGAGCTGTCCGCTGCTCTTCTCTGGCCTAGACGAAAATTTTTATGCATATGAATTTGTCAGTCATTTGGGGTTGAACAAGTAAAAGTTTTATAATAAACACTAACATTGTTAGCATTAATGTGAAGAGCTGTGTGGTTCTGATATATTTTTTCTCTCTGTTTCAGTTCATCGCCTTTGCTTCTTTATTCTTCATCTTAGTTTCAATCACGACCTTCTGCCTGGAAACACATGAGGCTTTCAATACTATTATAAACAAAACTGAACAGGTCATCAACGGGACAGAAGCTGTGCTACAGTATGAGATTGAGACAGATCCTGCCCTGACATACGTGGAAGGAGTTTGCGTGGTATGGTTTACATTTGAATTTTTAGTACGTGTTGTTTTTTCCCCCAACAAACTTGAATTCATCAAAAACCTCTTGAATATCATCGACTTTGTGGCCATCCTGCCCTTTTACCTAGAAGTGGGCCTGAGCGGGCTCTCCTCCAAAGCTGCTAAGGATGTGCTTGGTTTCCTCAGGGTGGTAAGGTTCGTCAGGATCCTGAGAATCTTCAAGCTCACCCGGCACTTTGTGGGCCTCAGGGTGCTGGGTCACACTCTGCGAGCCAGCACCAATGAATTTCTGCTGCTGATAATATTCCTGGCACTTGGTGTTTTGATATTTGCCACTATGATCTACTACGCAGAGCGGGTGGGAGCTCAGCCTAATGACCCATCAGCGAGTGAACACACACAGTTCAAGAACATCCCTATCGGCTTCTGGTGGGCTGTAGTCACCATGACCACCCTGGGATATGGGGATATGTATCCACGGACTTGGTCAGGCATGCTGGTGGGAGCCCTGTGTGCGCTGGCAGGGGTGCTTACCATAGCCATGCCCGTGCCTGTGATAGTTAACAATTTTGGGATGTACTACTCCCTGGCCATGGCAAAGCAAAAACTGCCAAGGAAGCGAAAGAAGCACATCCCTCCTGCTCCTCAAGCCAGCTCACCTACCTTCTGCAAGACAGACTTGAACATGGCCTGCAATAGCACACAGGGTGACATCTGCCTGGGCAAGGACAACCAGCTGATGGAGCACAACCGATCATCAGGTAGGACCCTAAAGAAAATGCATGTCCTCTGAAAACACTTTATAGACCAGTATGTTTGGTAGGGGTCAGAAAGCAGCCAGTCTTTCTGCCAGGAGAAGATGTAGCTCCCACCCTTCTCCCCTCCAACGTTTGCGTGTGTCAGTCTCATAGAGGACTAAATAGGTATAGTCATGTTCCCAAACCTCTATGTAGCTGGTCTATACAGTTTTGCTTGCTCTGTTGAGAATGCTTTCCTGAAAAAAAAGCCTGTTGTTTGTTGCGTCATATGGATGTTTCTTGTTTTTCTGCATGATTGTGACTACTTGAGCAGCCACCGTGTCCCACCCTGTTGCACTCCATGGTGTTTTGCCTCAGTGTCTGTCTCTTGTGTCAGCTTTGCCTGTGCCACATCGTGGCCTGTTAAGCAAGATCCTACAAAGAAGCAGTCATTTAAAAGGAGCCGGTGCTTTACATCCAAAGCCCAGCACTCAAAGGAAATAGGAAGAAATTTTCTTTCTAGTTTTCTTTCCATTTGGCATTCTGCTTCCCTGGCTAAAAGAACCTCCTTCGTCTGTGTTAAATGAGACCTTGCATGATATTTACTATTAACTAAATGATAATAGCATAGCTGATGTATAGTTTGTCAAGAAAAAAGAAAATAACAGCCCTTAGCAACATCATTGTTATTACTGTTGATTTTTGTGATTTCTATTACCTTATTTATGAGAGTTCCAAATTATGAATAAGGAGTATTTTGTGCCAATCTCTGTGAAAATGCATTTCAAATGACAGCCTCAGTCCCTGCAAGCCACTGCCCCATATTCCATATATGTTTCAATTAAAGAGTAAATTTTAACTCTCAGTATAATTAATACAAAATTTTAGCAGCAAGGGGTTTTTTTTCTTTCTTTTTTGAGCATATTTATTCTTAAGCCAAGCACAATCTGTTTATAAAGCTCAATACCAGTCATTACACTCCTGTTGGAAAGCTGCTAAATAATAATAAGAGCAAACCCACCTATGACTGGTCTCATTCAGTAATTGAAGCTTATTTTTTAAAAAGAAGAGTCTGGAAAATCAGTCTCTGAACAGTATCTTACATGTTGTTTGTTGCTCTGTTACTGAATAACATTTATGTTCCAAGAAGCTCAGTTTCACTCTCCAAGTTACTCTTCGCAAAGTTAACACAGCTTTTTGCACATCCAGAATATATTTAAGAGGATGGACACCCTTGAAACCACTCACAGTGAGAGTGAAATATAGTTAGTTTTACAATGCTTTGACTGATACCCACTTCGAGATAACATCTTTAGAGCGTTAATGATAACATCTTTTTCATGCCATCAGGTCCCGCTAAAGGTATTCTGAGTGGAGAAGGCTCAGTGTGATGGGGCAGAGACACACATTTTTGTGTCTGCAGCTTTATTTACAAGGGGCTATAATCCTTGAAGTTAGAGAGAAAGCAGATATGCAAATGGGAGCTGTTTGAAAGTGGTAACTTTCTCTTAGTAGTGCCACCTCTCACATCATGCACTGTAGCTTTATTTCTGGTAGAGAATGCTATTAGAGTCACTAGGAATTCTGTGCAAAACTTCAAGGCTGAATTTTGCCCTTTGCATTCCCAGTTCAGAAAAAAAAATGCTCAGTTTTAAATGCAAAGGTAGAGCTGAAGTCATGTGCTGTACAGAGCAGAGATTTTTTTCTTTTTTTGAAGTGTGGCCTGAATTTGAAATCATAGAGAATTTTGAAGGAGAGTCATTTGGGAGTGACAAATCAGGAGAGGTATGAGCTTCACTGTTTGACAAAATAAAATACAGAGACCAAGGACAGCATTTAATGTTGTGTACTTATGATGACAAGCAGTGCAATTGTGATAAATACAGAAATGAAAGCTAAGTGTGTTATTAAACAGCTTATAGTGGCAAATGTTGAAAATTTAGCTCTCCTGGATGAGAGGTTGTCTTTGAAACATGCTAAATAACATATTCTAAGCAAAAATGACTAACATGACCTCTTGTTCAGCAAAAAGGATAGCCAAAATAGTAAATATATGCTTGAAATAGCCAAGACTGACTGTACTCTGAAAAGTTACAGTCCATAATAGGCAACTAACTAAGCCATGATTTCACTATTCCTTTTTTCATGTATGAGATTTAGAAGAACAGGAAAGTCAAAAGATCATTTGGTCTTGAATAAAACATACTCCTTTTGCCATTTTGTACTGATTAATGATGAATTGCAATCTTGTTTTCTTCTAATGATTTACTTTATAACTATTTTTTGAGTGATGGGAATATCTGGCATTCAGCATAAGCTCTTTGTGATGTCTCATTTCCTCATTCATTATTGTCTGTAAATGGGCATGGTGCTTTAACCAGTGTTATCAGGTGAAGACAGTGCAGGAAGTGAGCAGCCACTCTCACCTGGTGAAAGGCTCCCTCCCATCAGACGTTCTAGTACAAGAGACACAAACAGAAGAGGGGGAACATGTTTCCTACTGACAACAGGTGATTACACGTGTGCTACTGATGGAGGGATCAGGAAAGGTATGGACTTCTTTCATTAGATCATAAAAAGTTACTCAGCAATGTGCTTGTGAAGAGCAATCAGTGTAAAATGATGTACACAATGCTCTTACAGGAAAGACTGTATTCACAATGTATCTTTTTTTCATCACTCCTAGTCATTCTTTTCCTGCTTTCCTTTTAGAAACACTCATCCTCTTTAGTCTTCCCCAAATGTGCTTGATGTTGGATCCTCATTTCACTTGTGTCTTGTCTGTTATCTCTAGTGAAAAAGCATGCAATTCAGACCTAGCTCATTCATCCACTCATCACTCAATATCATTTGTCATTCTAAAAGACAAATTAATCATGTAATAACTTTGGACTGCTCTTAATAACTTAGTAAAATTTACAGCTGATACACCTTCAAGGTTGAAATGTTAGAAGTAAGCAACATTTTTTGTTCTGAACACAAAAAAGCATGTCATGAGATGCTATTTAGATTTTTTTAATAAAAGGTTGAGTTTATAATGCCAAAAAATGCTTCTTCTTTGCAATATATCACTGATACTAAAAGGTGGCTTCCTATCCCAACCAGAGTTCAACCACAGCAAACAATGCTTGATCTTGCAAGGTGCTAAAAATGGCTATCTAGTTATTCAACCTCTTCAAGTCTGATTGCTTGGAGTTCAGTAGGATGAGTGCCCTAGGTGGAGTCTGCAAAACTCCTGTTTTGCAGGGAGATGTGTATCTCCCATGTGACTGATAGTGTTGCTACTCTGTCAGGCCACAACTGGCTGTGGCAGCAAACCTGATATCAGAGCATAGCCCTAAAATCAGCGATGCCAGTAGTAGCCTTACCATTTCCTTAGAGAAGGATTGCGCTTATTTCTTGGCAAATTGTATAATTCCAACACATTTCACGTTTCTGAGTGCTAATATGTAGTTATTCATCTGCAGTAGCTATGTGGCACTGGACAAACATTTTTGCCTGAAATTTTTCTTGCTTTTTTTTAAAATTCCTTTGTGTATAGGGATCATAGCTTAAAGGAATCCTCTTGGGTTGTTCTGCAAATGCTCTTTTTGCATTTCAAAAGCATGTGCTCAGTAGGTTAAACCCATGAAGGCAGATATGCAACCAGAGTTCCATGTGTATGGTATTTGTAAAGAGTATGACTTTCTTGATGATCCTGCATTTTTCATATTCCTATATAAAATGTTTAGATTAAATGGAGCTTCATTGCAAACATGTTTTTGCACAGAATTACTGCATTTTTGACTGCACATATATTTCACACTGTCTTCTGAAGAACCAGAATTATTTAAAATATCTCTAATGGTAATACTCCAGTCTTTGTGAAGATCAAGAACACCTAGATAAGGCAGATGGCCATAGCATCTTGCAAGATCAGGTTCTGGACTCAACAAGTTACAGCAGTAACCATAACTAGAACAGATCAGAAATAAGAAAATAAGTTACTCATCAGCTACTAAAGACATACAACAATAAAGCATATTTTATACTGGAACATTTAAATTTTAAAATCTAGATTTAAAAGAAAATGGTTTCATAGTTTTTTACTAACGAACTGGGGCTTGAATTCAGAATAGACAGGTTTTTGATGAGAAATATGTTCTTTGGCTCTGATGACAGTCTTAGTCACGGCTGAAATATTTTAGCCACTGGCTTTGAAAGTATTTTGTACAGAGTAGGGAAGACAGTGCATAAGCAGGAAACATCTTCATGTAATATCCAAATGGGTTTGAATATTGAATTTAATTTGCATATCAAGTCTACTACCTTTTTGTTGTAATTTTTCATTCTTTCCTTTGGTATATTCTTCTTGGTTAGTTTGTTCCTTGGTTGGTTCTTGGTTGTGTTCAATGTTAATTTATTCTGAGCTTTTTTGCATTAACACCTTATCTCTGTCTCTAAGGTGATACTGATTCAGAGCTGATCCACTTAAAATAACCTGGAAAGTACCGATTTTGGATCATGCATCTCTCTATTCATCTTGTGCACCTGGTTTTCATTTTTTAGGAGTTCCTTATTTTTGTTATCATCTTTACCATCTTCCTCTATCAGTTCTTTCCTTTTATCATTAGAAAAGTAACAGAGAACTAGTCTTAAGAACTGCTTTTCTAGTTGCTGTGTAAAAAAGCTACCTGATTATTTTGGTTTTTTTTAAAATAATCTTTATGTTTACAGGGAGGTTAAATATATACACTAGCATTGTGCTTCCCTTCAATTCCCCTTTCAAACATGCTTCTTTCTAATCTGTGAAAATACTGATACAGCCTCAGAAACTGGAGGCTGTTTCTGAAATGTATCAGAAGTCTGTGAAGCATCTCAGTCTAGCCTGCCCTTGCAATCTGGAGAGAACATTGCACAATGTTTAGCAGACATGAGGTTATACATTCAAGTATAGTTTCACAGTATGCAGTTCTCAGTAAGTAAAAAATATGTTAATTGTCATTAAGGGAAAACCTGAGACACAATTTTTCCTGAAGATGCTGTCTGTTGTCTGTGTTACATAGAGGTCTGGAATTTGAGCCAGTAACCATTTCAGTCAGAAAAAAAAGTCTGGTGACATGCCATGTGATGTTTAGCTTTATGGTCTGTGGCATTTTATAGTTTCTGTGGGAAAAGTCTCAGTATTTCACTGTAAGGAATTTATACCCGAACATGCTAACCAGGCAAATGCTTAGATGCATATTTGACTTCAAGGAAATAAGTAGTGCCACTGAAATCAGTGACACTTCTCATGCTTGCAGTGAAGCATGTATTCATGTGTTTGAGGAGCAAGGTCCTGTCCGGCTTCATCTTTGTCGTATTTCCTTGCTGATATCTCTCTTCAGATTGATGAGCAGATCTTTTCCTTATAAATGGGGTCATGCAGGTGCTATGGAAAATACTTGAGGATGAAGAGTGATGCAGTGAACAGCAATGCCTTTTTGTTGTTTTGCAGCATAGCCTCTACAAAATGAAAACAATCCTCATGTAGCAAAAAAGTAGGTAGCTGGAGCTCACAGTGTGTATGAACAGAAATGTCTGCAAGTGCAATGTTCCCTTCAAATTGTGAAGCATATGTGGTTACCTCATTTAATGATTAATTATTTGCTACTTTCTTATGTGGATTCCTACCATTTATTTCATTTGAATCAACTGGAAAAGAAGCACAAATACAGTCTTTTAAATTTGTGATTCAGGAGGCATTTGCAAATATGTCAACCTCTGCTGTCTAATTAGACTTTAAAATTAGAAACAAATTCTAAGGGTTAATATTTCCAAAGATGGAGCTTCTTTACCATATTATCACTTGGACGTCTGAAAAAGTGATTTACACATACTGTATGCAATTTATCTGGTTTCTGTTTTGTTTGGTTTTTAAAGAAAAATTGTCTTTTATTAGGAATTGAGTTTAGCAGAGATTGCATCATTCTAATAGTTTCTATAGTATCTTTTAATGGGTTTTTGATTATGCTTAGCCAGATAGCTCACTCAGTAATCCTGTTGGGATCCTTTCTCTTGCACTCTGTGCAACCCTGCTGAAGCCCACAGAGCAACACTGAGTGCAAGATGGGGTGTGGAAGAGCAGGTCAGACCTCTTCGTGGGTGGTCTGTTTAATTTTTTTGGGGAAAAAATAGTTGCATTAATTTGTAAATAATCTTATTTATTATTATCTTTGGCAGTAATGTGTCTCAGCATTGAGTTCTTTTGCAGGCAGATTCCCTCTGAGACCCTGATAGCTCCTTGGATTACATTACATTGTATTGTTTGTCTTTGTCTAGTTTTTGGCTGAATTCAACTGATGTCTGTGCATTTTCTCATACAAGGCTATGAAAAATCTCGAAGCTTAAACAACATAGCTGGCTTGACAGGCAATGCTCTGCGACTGTCTCCAGTAACATCACCCTACAGCTCACCTTGTCCTCTAAGGCGCTCTCGGTCTCCCATCCCTTCCATCTTGTAAACCAGATGGCATCAATCGGCTACATAGTATTAAATCAAATGCTGTGTACCACATATTGGAAATAAATGTAGCATTAACCATAGGCTCCACAAACACGGTATAACTCCTGCATGATCCAACCGTCAGTAGTGAGAAAAGCCACTTGGGTAGCTGAAGATTTTTGTCTTGGCTTTTAAAGATTACTTAAGGCAGCACTTCTCCTTTTATCTACTATATTGTCCTACTTTCCTCTGGCAATAAAAGGACAGTTAATGGATGCTGTTGGCCAGTATACTCAATAAATAAGCATATTTTCAGGGAGATTTGCTTAAAATAATGTGCTTCCAACTAATGATCAGTCACTCCACTGAACCTCCATTTCTTGTGACTCTAATCCATTCTGAAGATGTCTGCTCTGAAGGGTCTGCTCATTTGCATGGACCATCCTGTCTCCATCACCTGACAAGCAGTGTTGCCAGTGGCAGAGACCACAGAGGGCTATGGATGTGTGTTCTCACATTGTTACCATCCTCCTGAAATGAAAGCACTGATGCATGTGGGCTTGTTTTTCTTTGTTTAACCTTTTCCTTTATTCTTAACTATCTATTTGTTTATAAGTGGCTTTATTTTGTGATTAACTTATTTTGGTACTGGATTGCTGTATCAGAGTTCTGAATGTCTCCGGTTGTTTGCACACAGATAACTGCAAAGAGGTTGTCATTACTGGTTACACGCAAGCAGAAGCCAGATCTCTTTCTTAATGGCTTGGGGAAGGCACAAAACATGCAAGAAAGGTAAACGCCATCCAGACTTGCAATTTTAAGCTAGCAAGTGCTGCTTGGTACTGTAGTCATTTCTCTACTCCAGGGTTCTTTGACATGTTCAGAGGCTGAGTACCAAGTAAAATCAAAATGATTATTGGGGGCTTTTTTTTGTACCACTGTAAGAGGGTAGTAGTTCTCCAGTCGGGTTTTTGACCAGCCTTATACCTCTGGCTCATGGGCTTCAAAAATTTCTTCAGTCAATGTTTTTTGAGGTGCTTTGTCCTATATGTTGTTTGTCTGTCTGTTTTGCAACCTGTCTCCTGTATTCTCCATCTGTCTCCATAAAGCACAGAGATACCGTTAAAATGGCTCCCTCTTTTAAGTTTAACTAAGAACATTTTTTTTTCTCCTTTTCTCTTTTTTTTTCATATGGACTATACATATGTGTATAGATACAAATATATATATTTTTCAAGTGCAAGTTAGTATTGTCTAGACTAACTCATGTATGCACTCTGAAGGTTTTTTGAGTGGGATTTAGTAGCAGCTTTACAGCACTGACCGGTTGCCTATCGCATCAATCTTCCTTCTAGCAACCAGCATTCATTACAATTTCGAAACTGTGTCTCCTCTAGTGGCTTTTTCATTCAATATTAACCTCTGTTTATGCAACAGGACAAATGCAATGGCAAACTTGAGGTTCTGGGCTGGTGAGGAAACATTGCCCTAAACTGTAGAGTTTTAGAACTACATGGGGAAGACCAAAATGACTGAAATCTTAAGAGATCCTTGAGATAATTTAATAATACCTGATTGTAGTATTTTATTTTTTGTTAGGAAAAGAAATATAGCTTATTATTGACCATGTAACCCATTCTTCTGTATATAGCCTAGCCCAAAAGCATGACCTGCATGTCAGAATTCTTGTACAATAATGTATTTTTCAAAGTATACATTTCTGATATTTAGAGATGTACATTGATTTAGTTTTGGTAAAATATTGTCAATAGAGAGAAAATTGCAAACAGCTTTTAGCAAAGTAATTAATATAGTATCTGGTGCTGCTGTTATATTAACTACAGTGTTGTACAGAATTTATCATGGATTTTTGACTGCTGAAAAAGGGACAATGGAATTTAGCCATACCAAGGACTGTACTGGAAAGAGACTGCTGCTGCTGAATGGGCCCTGATAAACGACTCACCTTGAGGAGGTCATTGAGACTTTATGTGTGAAGTAGAGCTTTTTAAAGAAGATTAAAGACTGCTCATAATTACTGCTGCCAGAGGAAGGGGTGACTAGTCACTGTTGATGAGTTGGCTGTAAATAAAACGTGTGCATGGAATATCAGTTTTTATCTATATCAAGGAAAGCTGAATTCATGTCATCATTGCTAAGGCTCCATGCAAAGACCCACACCCCTGTGTTTATTCTTCCTGGTTCCTGCAGTAAGTTGTGTTGTGGATCATACAAAGACACACAATAATGATAGTGATGTAAACTACATCTGTCTTGACTTCTGTCATACTAATGGCATATTTTACAAAGGTCACAAAAATGAACAGAGTAGGTTTGCACAAGTCCTTGCTTTCTCAGTTTGCCATGACCTATATTTGTATGAATTCTAGTGTACATGCAAGTCTTAAGTTTACTGTTCACTTTGATAACAGAAATGTGACTGCAGACAAACATCACTGACTTTGTTCACAGCACACAGTCTTCTTTCATTGTTACCTCAAATTATAAGTATTATCAGAAATAAAATTCTGGCAGCAAGACTATTCTGTTTTTTTAAAAATTCAAAGTGTTGCAAACCCAACATCGATAAGATGTATTAAAATTATATCCTACAAATGTATATTTTACATAAAATATCTATTCTTTGATAAGTTACTTTCTGTGATTTTTGTGGTAAATGGATCTAGTCTATTCTATGTTTATGAGGCATTGTAGTGCTACGATGTGGTAATTATGTTCTCTCCATCCTATTCAGTGGGAAATTCTCCAGAATCTGTTTGTCACTCTGGTGTCCCAATTGTAGGGACCTGTCCCAGTTGTGAAACTCTGTATCGTGGAACTTCTGTGAACATGTCAAGGTGCATGCACAATCCTGGTGGAAACCAGAGGAAATGTAATACCTGAATTGGAGAATAAAAGGCAAAAGACCTGGGGAGGAACTTGGAACATATCTTCTGAAGTGGCTCATGCGCTTTCTTTAGCTGTATCGGTCCCCTTCCTGCTACTGGCCATCCCAGTTCTCAAACCTGGAGTGCATAAGGAGCTAATTAAAAAACTAGCATGAGCTGGCTTCTGAAATAGTTTAAAATCTATGTTCTTTTTAATGACCCTATGCCTCATACAGGAGTTGCAATTGGGCTAGGTATTTTCATAGAAGGAGACCTCTAAGATCATTGAGTCCAACCACTAATCTGCCACTCTGCTTTAACCCTAAACCCTAAACCATATCCTCGTGTCAGATCCAGATGCCTCTTAAACACTTCCAGGGATGGTGACTCCACCACCTCCGTGGGCAAACCTA
This sequence comes from Acanthisitta chloris, assembly GCF_000695815.1. NCBI lineage: Eukaryota > Metazoa > Chordata > Aves > Passeriformes > Acanthisittidae > Acanthisitta > Acanthisitta chloris. Next base: position 19,159 of record NW_008675132.1, read on the forward strand.
TTCCACTAACAGGAAAAAAAATTTCTAACATCTAATCTGAATCTCCCCTATCTCAGCTTATGATTCCCTCTAGTCCCCTTGCTGCTGGCATGGCAGAAGAGACCATCCCCACC
>NW_008675133.1:0-976 GCF_000695815.1 Acanthisitta chloris
CGCCCCGCGCGTCCTGCAGCTTTCAGCCTCGCCCTGCTCTGTGCGCTCCTCGCCCCGCGGGCCGTGCCCCCCGAGCGGGTTTCGCCCGCGCCGCGTTTCCCCTTTGGTAGTGTTTTAATCTGAGCTTTCCCCTCGCTGCGTGCGGTTCTCGAACAATAAATCCATTAGCGTTCGCGTGTTCCGACTTAACCTGCCTAGGTCTCCCCGATTTGAGCTTTAGCTGTTGGGAGTTGTCGGAGTTCAGTGAGGATAAGTGCCCGGAACACCACAGAGATAAACAGTAGTTCCCCACGTGGGGAGGCTCCTTGTAAACCCTGCGGTGGCTTCATGGGAGAGAAGCGATTAAATCTGCAGGATATGGACCGTATAATTTGCCTTCTAGTTTCTGGTTGCTTTCCTCGGGCCTGGATTGCAGCGAGTTTATAAATGAAAGTAAAGGTGCCATGTGCAGTTAGGGCTGCAGTGGGACGTCAGCACTGACCCTAGGGGAAGCACAAAAGCACAAACGCAAAAATGTATCAAGGGCAATTTTCATTTTGTTTTCCTGAGAAAAATGTTATGAGAAAAATACCCTGTGGCATTTCCTGCCCACTCTTGCATTGGGTGTGTGGCAGGACTGGTGGCATCATCCAGTCGAGAACACAGCCTGGGCTGGGAGAGTTCTGCCCACCAAGGTCTGAAGCCAAGGATCATTTCATTAAAAAATTAAAGACCTGCTTAGCCACCGTTACAATTTCTATGACTGAAGCAGGAAAATAGTTAGTGTTAATGCGTTTGAGGTTTATGCTGCCGTTGTGGCTGTTTAGGAGAAGTGTATAGATAAGCACAGAGCTTCCTGCCCTGCTTTCCTGTGGTTCCCCCGTGGGCTGCCCACCTGTCCGGGTGTGTTTCCCTGCATCCCACTGACTGGGAGGAGGATTCAGTGGCCTGTGTGCTTGGCAAGCACCATGTGGTCACACAAGAAAGGAGAGTAGAG
>NW_008675133.1:1023-32666 GCF_000695815.1 Acanthisitta chloris
CTGCTTGCAGCATTCCTAAGATGTTAGCCAGCTCTAATGAGAGGACACTCTTAACAGGAGAAACTTGGGAAGTCCTTGCCTCATCTTCACGTGAGGATCAAGTGATAGTCTTCCTACAGTCAGCCTCTTAGAAGTGCTGCCCTCCCACTGTAAATGGCATGACCTTTTCAACCAGATCTAGAATGCCAGATTTGCCAAGAGGTCATAAACTTCAAAGAGGTCACTTGGCTTTAGTATTATCATTTTCTGCTTTTAGGCTTTATTATTCTCCTGAAATTTGGTTTCATCCAAGCTCCTGGCTCTTTAGCGTGTTGTTCTTAAATAATATTGCCAAACAAATCACCACCTCCAGTTTTCAGCAGAATGCAAGAATACCACCAGTTATTACACTAAGAAATACATGTCAAATTACTGTATGCTTACATGCATCATTGTTTTTATTAAGCACTCAGTGTGTGTTCAGTGCAGCATAAACATTAAACAAGATTATTCTTCCCCTGGTGAATTTACAGTCTGAAAGAGCTTCATAGGAAGGAGTAGTAATAACCAATCATTAAAATACCACCTTTAAATTAATCCCTTTTTGTTTCCCTGTGGTTAATACTCGTTTGCTGTTGATCATGAGTGGTGTATCCTGGCATGTCACATAGTGCTGTTTGATGATGTTACAGACCCCAGTTGTCCACTCTGCGCCTCTGTGGGAAGTTCTTGTTCAGCCTGAGTGGAAGAAGAGTGCATATGTCTCTGTTTCAGCTGCTGCTGTACAAAGCCCAGCAGCATAGCTGAAACCCACCTTTGATGGTACTCCACACTAAGACTTCAGTTGTTGTATCAAAGCGCAATTTGCTTCTGCCACCTCGGCTTCCTGTAAGGACAGCTGGAAAGACTCGTCTTTAACAGCTGCAGCAAGATTCTCTGAAGCTCATGTGTTAAAGCCCTCAGAGAAGAGATGCTGCAAATGGAAACAGGGACATCCAGTTTTTACTAATTTTTGTTGGATTTAGGTCCTAATTCACTTTTATGTCTCCATAGTAGCGTAATCTTAGGGAGGAATTCTGTAGCCAATGGAATTTTTTAAAAAGAGATTGGAGCTTTCTTGGGCAGAGTACAACATGTGGCTTGGACCATAAAAGGAACTGATGGTCCCCAAGGGATTCAGGACTCTTGAATTGAAGGATTTGGCAGGTTTGAAAGTTTTTGAGTTTGTTTGCTTATTTAAAGAGTCACAACATGCTTGTCTGCCCTGAAACAATTTCGGTTCCAGTTTCTGCTCTGGATTGCACATACTCTTTGTCAGAAAAATTATTTCAGAGACAAATTTTTAGAAGTAGCCACTGCTTTCTGAAAATAGCTTTTTGCTGAGTAAGCTAGAACCACTGCCTGGAAGTTGAAAAAAAACCTAGAAAAAACACATGCTGGTTTTTTTCTGGTTTGGTTTGGATTTTTTTTCTTTTGGTTTGGTTTCATGTGGTTTGCTTTTTTTTTTAAATAGTGAGGTTGACTATCCATTAGAACAAACTCTTACAGGAAAATTCTGTCTCCTGAAATTTTTCAAATCAAAATATGATCATGCGTTGGAAGTTGTACTCAAACTCAAGTTACTGAATTTAGTATTCAGGTCACTGATTAAAATTTTTGGAGCTGTACTGTAGAGGATGTTAGCATAGACTGATCTGATTATTGGTTCTTTCTGACCTCAATATCTACAGGCTGTGTAGTAGAGGGCAACAGTAGGATTGTGGTAGCAAGGACTAGATAAGTATGTTGGGTAAATACAGTGTGTTTATTGATTGCTGGAGGAAGAGGAAGTGTGGTAGCTTTACTATTGTCTTTATTGTGGTAAATTGATTTACTGGAGGAGAGGGAGAAGTTAATTCTTTGTATCAATCATCTTATGTTCCAAGGCCAGAAGATTAATGCATATCACCTCCTCTGTAAAGATGTTTTGTGTTCTGTGAATGTAAAAGAATGTTCCTTTGGTTTTTGTGCTCTGCTTCTTCTCGTGTCTTTTGCTTTGCCTTTTTTTTTTTTTATGCTACAGCGATACAACACCTATTTATGCACACTTTAATTCCTGTTTTGTGTCATAAACAGGTTAGGATTTGACCATGGCAGTGCAGTTCCTGCGGAAGGCATCTGTGTGGTTAAAGAAGCACAAGATCACTTTGTTGGCCGTTTCTTGCGTGGGACTGTTTGGCACTAACGTTTCCTATCATGTGTTTCCTGAGCAGACATTCAAACTGTTGCACGAGTGCTGGTCAGAGGGGCAGCCAGCTGAGCTTTCACAGAGGCTCTGTGGTGTGTTTCAGGATGTCCTTCAAGATACTAATGTGAAGTCCACTGACTCCTACAGAGCCTTTGCAGCTTCTGGCTTCCATCCTGTGAGTGCTGGAATTCCCTGGCTGCCTGCAGGCTCTTTGGTGGGCATCCCACCTAACTTTGATGGCACAGCTGAGGATAAAACAGGAATAGTCAAGCACGTTATTGTGATTGATGGCAAGGAAGTAGACTGGGAGAGCAATGAAGGTGTTGCATTGAAGGAAGCGCTCACATTTTCACTTGAAGCTCAGAAGTTTGTCCTTGCCAGAGAAGTTGTGTATTTGCAGAACGGCAGCCCTTTAGCAAGTGCAGTTGTGGCTCCAACTTGCTTAGCTGGTACATTTTTCAGTGGGAGAGCTGTGAAGCTACTTCTGGGTTTATCTGCTGGCCCCGTGGTACTTCGCAGCGTTTGTAACATCGTAACTGCTGCGGGTGGGCTGCTGTTCTATTACGTGTCCTACGATGCTATGACCCATCACCTGGACTGCAAGGCTGACAGAAAGGCTGCAATGCTTTCCAAAGACTATGCCAGAGGTGGGATTGAATTTTATGATAAAATCTTGGCCCGCAACAGGATTTTCCGTGGTTTGATGGGCAAAAAAGGGGCAAAAATGTATGCCCCGAGTGGTAACCTTTTCCCAAGGTACTGGTTCAGAGTAAAGTATACCCCATACACTTACCGGAGAGACTTGATTGTTAATATTTTAAGAAAGCTCCAGGCATAGGACAAGAGTGCTTGAATTTTAAACTTGTGAATTATGCATTTTGGAACACTGCTGGGTTTTTTTAATTTTATTTTTTTTTAAACTTCTGTATCGTCATTAGAATTTCGGGGTTTATTTTTGCATATAGTTTGGAAGGAGTTATTGCACATTCCCTGAATAAAGAATTCTCTTAAAATATTAAAGACTCACTTCAAAAGTGCTCTGTTCTGTGTGCATCTCAAATCACAAGACTGCTGAGGAGAGGAACTTCTCAAACACTGATCTGAAAGTTCTGCTGCACTGCTTTACCTTCATGCCAGTTCAGTCTGGAAAATGGAGAGGGACAATTTTTGGAGTTTTGGGAGCATTATCATTTAAACTGGGGTGTTTGTATATATGTTTGCTGTTCCTCCTATGGAAGAACACAGAGATGTTTTAAGAAACAGTCTGTATCATGCAGTTACATAAATACCAAGACACAATGTTTCTGTTCTGTGTAAGTTCTTGCGCCATGTAAATTCTTACGCTGCAATCACCACTCTTCAGTAGGGCACATTAGTTATGCTGCAGTTCATACCAGTACGGCTAGATTATTGCCAGCACCTGCATCATTTGCTTAAATCTAGTTCTGCTCTCTCCATGACATGGTGACTGCAGTGTGTGTGTCTTGATTGTTTCCCAGGAGTGGCAGTAGGTAACGTGACTGTCATGTGCTGGTTGTTTCCTCATAAGTGGGATAAGCATGTTCAGGAGAGGTTTTTCTGTTTGCTTTGGTATAGTTTTTGTTTAATTTTAAAATCCATGTAGATGTATGTCACCTCTTATGTTAGAAGAAGGCAAGATGTAAGACCTAAGTTTGGCATTTGGTGCAGAAACCAGTGCAGTCTGTGATAAAGAGTTGCCAAAGGAGATCACTCTCTTGTTTCAGCCTAGTTTAAGAAGGTTTTTGTCTGGCAGAACCAAACTTTGCCCAGGATTGCTAATCTTTTCAGAAGGTCTTCAGTGCATGGGCAGTAAACTCTCCACTACAGCCTCACCTTGAAGCATTTATGTGATTTTCAAGATGATAGTTCCCAAACTTTGTGATGCCATCCTTTCTGTGTTTCTGTTGCAGCTTTTCCAGTTGCCCTCCCTGGTGACATCAGAGCAGTTCTCCTATCTCTGTTGTCATTCTTACGGGAAACTTCTATTACTTTGTATCTTCTCAGTCACAGATGTGCTGAGTGTCCTCTCTGCCCTGGGTTTGTCCTTTCTTTATCTGCTACAATGAGCACTGTCATGCCTGTGTTTGCTCAAAGCATTACTGAGTTCTGTGTTCCTTTTGAATCAGGCAGTGACATAAAGTTGCTATTCTGGCTGCCAAATCACTGGTATTGCTGTACGTTGCTGAAACCACATGTATAAGATATTTGAGTTTCTGCTGAAGTAATCTGTGTCACCGATCACTTGCACTTGTCCTTGAAGTATCAAGTCATGAGATGCCTCTTAGGTGCTTTTCTGGCTGTAGGGCATAAGGTTAGTGTTCTGTGACCTTGGTGAAAGATTTTGACAAAATTTCCTGGTCTATGGAATAAAAGGAGACTTTACCTTTAGGCAGGGAGCTTTAAAAGCTTGAGGGTAAATTTTATATGACTTGTCTTCCAGATAAATTTAATATAAAAGTTCAAGGTCATAGAGGGTTTTTTGGTAGTGCAGTGACTCAAGACTGGAATATAACTCTTGGTTTATACAGCCTGTGAGTTCAATTCATCCTCATGTTTGTCCTTCAGACAAGTCTAAACTCCATGAAATGTTCACAGAGAGAACTTGGCCCACTTGGTTCCTGTGACTGAAGAAGCTGCTTTTCCATAAAGAGTGCAAAAAGGAAATTGAGGCCTTCTTGGAGATTTACAAGTAGCAGTTTAAACAAAATTAAATTAAAATAATCTACTTTTTTTTTTGGCAGGTAAGAATAGTTCAACTCAAATACATGGCCATGGCAATACTCGTACAAAGTCTTACTAGGTTTTTCTGTAGGTAGAACTATGAAATCAGGTATGAGTTCCACATACTGGTGATAGAAATGGTCAGGTTTTGAGAGTAGGCTAGTAGTAAGCAGCCCAGAATTAAAGCTGAAATTTTCCATGCTAAAAATGGTCTGATGTGGAAAAGTAAGTTTATGGAGTAGCCCAGAAGAGCCAAAGTGAATCAGTTTGTGAATAGTGTCAGTGAACAGCCTTACAGTCTCCCCAAGCTCTGAAGCTGAAACTCTGAGGAGTCTGGGAAACTTGTTTTAGTTTTAGTAGTAACTGGCTTCTCTTGCACTTCTCAGATGAGGCAGACTTCATACAAATTTTTGTGTAGAAAAGCAACAGAAAATGGCAAGCAAAGGGAATTGCTAGGAGATGTGGATATGAGAGGTCTAAGCTTCCATAAACTCTAAAAGCAAAGGTGCCAGTGAAGCAGGTCAAAAGAGGTGATTCTTCCCCTCTACTCTGCTCTCATAAGACCCCCACCTGGAATACTCTATGCAGTTCTGGTGTCCTCAACACAAGAAGGACATGGAACTGTTGGAGCAAGTCCAGAGGAGGCCACGAAGTTGATAAGAGGACTGGAGCATCTCTCCTGTGAAGACAGGCTGAGGGAGTTGGGACTGTTCAGCCTGGACAAGAGAAGACTGCATGGAGACCTCATAGCAACTTTTCAGTATCTGAAAGGGCTACAAGGGAGCCAGAGAGGGACTCTGTGTTAGGAACTGCAATGATAGGACAAGGGGTAATGGGTTCAAATTGAAGGAGGGGAAGTTTAGGTTAGACATTAGAAAAAAGTTTTTTACTATAAAGGTGGTGAGACACTGGCACAGGTTGCCCAGGGATGTGGTGGCTGCCCCAACCCTGGCAGTGTTCAGGGCCAGGCTGGATAAGACCTTGAGCAACCTGATCTAGTGAGGAGGTGTCCCTGCCCATGGCAGGGGTTAGGACTAGATGATCTGTAAGGTCCATTCCAACCCTTAAATTCTATGATTCTATGATAATGAGCTCTCATAAAAATGGATATTGACTACAAAAATGAAGCTCTCTGTTTGATAAAGTGATTAAAGGATGAAGAAGTATGTGTAGCAAATGGCCAAAATGAGTTACTAGTTTAAATTTATACACAATCTACTTTGAAGAGAGATTTGCTTGACTGATTTATTTATGTTATTATCCTGAATTTTCTAGATAACTGAAAAGAAAATTATCCTTGTAACTTATTTTTTATACAAATGTAATGCTTGCTGCCATGTAAAGCCTTAGTGGGCAATGCTGCAAGAGACGAGGACCACCTAGGTGCTTTGCTCAGAATTCCCACAAGAAATTCACTCCAGGATCTGGCTCATGTGTTTCTTTTGCTATCCTAAAAATTATGATTTCTCATTATGGAGATAATTTCAGCTTGTTCAATGGTCAAAACCATAAGATTATTAGAAAAGAACAAGACTGACAGCTGGACAGTTTTCTTGAAGACAAAGAAGCTGTGGAAGTCATCTGATTTAAAGCAATTTCTGTATCAGCTGCTGTGGGTGTCTGGCTCCTCTTGCAGTTCACAGGAAGCAGGAGCTTCAGAGGTGGCTTCCCAGAGAAGGCAATCTCCACCCTGGTGGCATGTGAGTAAAGAATGCCGCTCATAGTATTGGCCAGAGGGGTTCAGTTGAAGAGTATAAAACATTCTTTTTCATTACAGCTATCGCCTGTTTTCACATTAAAGCCTTTCCAGAACCTGACAGATAAGATGGTGAGAGCTGACTGCAGAGCTGTGAAGCCTGTTGCCCTGCAGGGTAAGCTGGTGGTGTTGGGAGAGGTGATGCTGGGAAATGAGCCTACTGCTGTCATTTTGCCCTTGGCCATAACAGTTGTGAAACAACCACAGTGACAAAGTGTGGCTTGGGTGGGAGAAAATTACAATGTATGAATCAAATCATCATGACTGAATCACAGGTGGCTTTCATTAGAGGAACAAATGCAGAGAATCCATCGTGGAGTGAGTACTGCTATATGCAGCCATTGTGGGCATCATGAAAACAACTGTAGGCATCTCCACTATGTGGGAATGCCATTCCTGGCAAGCTGCAGGCACTGAGAGGAGTCTGTGGGCCATATCCTGCAACTGTTATCTGTTCATGTTCATTAAAAGCTTCATGTAGCAGGTGTGATTACATTAGTATAAAAACTAAGTTGCAGACAACCTGCTATCCATGCATCTGGTTCCTCCTTGATTTCATTCAGCTCAGCTGGAGGTGTGTATTAATGAAAGGCAGAATGCACCAGTAAGCAGAGGAATGGTGATGTAGGAAGACATAATTAAGATCTTGGAATAAAGAGAACAACTTCAGAAAGAGAGAAAAGCTATAATTTGGTTGTTATCAAAACTAAACTTAAGAACAGAAAAACAATGTAAATATTCTCTAGGAATTGGTATGTTAGACAAATCTGAAGGAGCTGATAAATGGCTTATGGATATTTTGCTGGGCATCTTTTTCTCAGAATATATTGGTTTGTTTAGCTGAATTGAGTATATTCAAACTGCTCAAACTGCCAAATCCGTTAAGTGGAGAAAATTACTAAAATTTGGCTAGAAACCAGTCTGTCTTTCCCATCTGGAGAAGTAAAAGCCAAACTCTTAAGCTTCATAACTAGAAATGAACACAAAAATGTCTCTGCAGTTCTCACTCTTCCTCAGTCAGACCAAGTTTGCCAAAATCTATCCTGGTCTCCAATCCTGAGAATGCTCTTAAAAACTCAGTTTGTGTCCAAAAACACTCTTCTGTTTAGAAAACACAACCAGCCCAGGTGTATGTCTTTTGACTCCCACCTTAGCCTTTCTGTACTTGCTGCAGGAAGAATTTGTGGTGCTCTGTGTTCGTGCTGTACTTACTATAATGTGACCTCTGCCTAAAGGTGTAACAATGAGCTCCCTATCTATGGCAGTGATTAAGTATATCTAGTCTAGGTTTTGAAAGAAGAATTGTCCCCCAAGTCATGCTTCCTAGAGAACTTTATTTATTTTTCCCATGACTGAACTTCCATCATCTGGAAAATTTTCCTTTTCCAGTCCTGATCGGGTTGCTCAGAATCACTAGCTGCTTTGCTCTGCAGAAGCATTACTGTGTTAATGTAGTCAAGGTGTTAGTTAACAGCTTTTTTCAATGTAATGAATAGCAGGTCTCTGTCTTCCTTCCTGTGTGGCCAAGCTACTTCTGATGTAGATGTCTTGCAGAACAGCAGATCTCATTAGGATGAGTAATAGTATTTAGAAAACATAAGACACTGTGAGCCTGATCCCAGGTTCACAGTTCCAGCAGTTCTTGCAGAGGGAACATGAAGAAAGGATATGCAGCGTCCAAACAACTTTTCTCTAGTAACTGTTTAGTGGTTTACTGCAGACCTGCTGACCTCTGGTAGCTTTGTTTCTATCATTCGCTGAAAATTTTCCAGTGGGAATGTTGTTGTTTCTTCATTCTCTGTTCCTTTTCATTTCCTCTTGCTCTGCTGCTCTAATTGCCTGTGCTGCCTGCTGACTCATCTTGCAAGCTGCTTCAGCTCGTTCAAACAAGATTTGTGAACTTTTTAAGCTCTCACTGGCTGCTTGCACTTTTATTTGCTCTACCTGCTTGCTTCTACGGTAGCCAAAGGCCACAGCAGCTTGAACTTCTCTTTTTGTTTTACTACATTTAGTCTACACGATTTTGCAGTGAAAAACACTTTTGACTAAGTGAAAAAGAGGCATTGTGGTTCTTCTTGTTTTGCCACATGAAAAGAATTTAGTGTTACTTTCAAATTTTCCATTAGCATTACTTTGTGGGAGATGTGTTTCTTACTCAGTGTCTATGGCACCCAGTTCACTTGTGATCGTAATCTGCATCTGTCACTTTTAAGATGCTGCTATTCTGTTTCCTGTTCCTGAAAATTGCAGGGATTTTGATATAATTCTGATTAGGTGATGTATTGTAGCTGAGAAATAACAACTAATGTAGTGCTATTTGCTGCCTGTACCAATGCTGACCTAGCTCAGGCACAGCCATGTGCTGGGTTTGAGAACTGTGGCTTCTCAAGCTGCTTCTATTGCCAGGTCCACTGAGGAGTTTTTAAGGATGGGTTTAAATCACCTGCCACTGAGCAGAAGCAGGGGGGGTTCTATTGAATTTTGCCTGATGAAAAGAATACTTACTTACTTTTGACAAAATATTTTGAATGATGCTTGCAGGGATGAGGGGTTTGAAATGACGAAAAAAAGCATAGGCAAACCCAAGGAAAGTAATCCCATCTTCCTTAAATTTTCTAAATCTTGGTGTTGTTACAGAGCTGCATGCTGCACAAGAGTTGCAAGAGTAATTGCAACCTATTGCATCTGATTTCTGGGTTATCCCTTTAACAGGGCGAAGCTTTGCAGTCCTGGCAGTGTGCACAGACAGCTGCTCTTCAGTAGCATCTTCATGACTGTGTCTACTACAATAAAACTCCCTCTGCTCAGTGCAGCCACCTTTTGTATCACTTCCCAGTTCCTTGTGTGCAGCCACATTCCAGGTATTACTCCACTGAACTAAAAAGAGATTTAACATATATGGAAGTAAAGATAAAACTATAATCTGTGTTATTATTTTAAAGCTCTATTAATTCTTAAATGGATTACTATACAATGAAACATTGTGTCTGTTTCTCTGGGAAGATTGAAAACAAAGATCAAGCCATGTTGTAAATAATGATGCTGGTTTTTAAAAAACTTTTTCCCTTTTTTTTCTTTCCCTCCTTCATTTCCTGACTAGACTGGAGGCATCTATATAAATATTTTAGAAAACTGAGCAGGGGAAGAATTGCTCTGTAGAAAGTTTTCCATGTAAGATGTTTTCTCATATGGGATGAGTTTCACTGCCTCAGTGACTGTGTTTTAAAAGCATGTTATATAATTCTCTGTAGATACCCGTGGACAGATGTATTTATGGTTTTTGGAAACTTCATGTAATTTAGGCATAAAACTTGAAGTGTGTTTTATAGTTCCTCATTAATAATAGTTGAGAATTATGCTCATCTAAGGCAGCACACATAAATTCTTAATGTTCAGACATTCATTATCTGCCTATGATGGTTAGAAGTTGCCATGGGAAAATAAAAGCCAGTGATCCCAAAGGTTATTTTTTTATATATTCTTTTAAGCAATTTGGAAAACTGTGTTCATCCCCTAACAGTTATTTCCCTTTGGCTTCCACATTCTTCCACTTAATCTAAAGATATCATAGTGAATATTGAAAACATCAAATCAGGAACAAAACAAACTTTTTATTGATGAAGTTTTCATTAAGCATGGCAGCACCTCATAAAAGGAAATGCTGAAGCCATCATTTTATGGAAGTTATAAACCCATGCAGTTTTTTGCAATCACAATTTAGAGATGTTAATAGTGCTTGTATCATATTTGATGACAGCCGTGGCATAGTTGCACGTGGCTAGCTGAAAGCTTGATGTGGGTATGTTGGCTTTACACCTCTGAAGCAGGTGAAAAGGCAAAAATTTTTCCTTACTGTGCTGGCCAGAACATAATTTGTGTTGCAAATTGAAGTCATGCTTTAGCAATTGCAAATTGAACTTTTAAAACATTTCTTTGAATTTTTTTTCTAACTTTCCAGCAGCAGAACTGGATATGTAGAGCCATGAAAAATGCAAATGTTTCAGTCTAAGGGCAGAATAAGAATAAGTGTAATTGGGATTTTCTGCATATTTGGGATTTCTTCAGTTAGTATAAAAGAAAAAAATCAGTGCTGAAACCTCACAATAGATGGATAAAAATGGTTCATTTTCTTCTAAAGTCACGTGGTGACCAGGTCTTTTTTTTCTGCTTATGCAGTGAGCAGCAAAAAATATGTCAAATGTGGGGCCATGTTCTGAACAAGCAAATCAGCGAGCACATGCCCTTACTGTTTTCTTGATCCAGATAGCAAAATTGCTTGCACTGGAGAAGTGTTATGTGGAGATACCAAAGGTAAGTCTTCCTGAAGCACAGATTTCCCAAATTATGCTATGGCTGTCTCTGAAGTTTCTTTTATTCTGAGATTGGAAACAGATTTGACACAGCTTTAAACTCTGCAAAATACTGTGTGTGTATGTTGCAGGATCAGATGTGTCCAAATTCTTTCACTGAACATTTTCACCTTGGACTTTCAAATCTGATGCCTGGTGTGAAATAATTGTTCCTTAGCTGGTATTTTATGGGTGTCAGATGCACATTGGCTTCAGCTGAAACGGTGGGTATGAAAGCCTCTGGAAAAAAAACAGACCTACAGCACTCTATTTTTGTTTCATGGTGTTGCTCTGGTTTTAATCTTGCAGATTTTCTACTGAAATTTGCTTTGAATGGTATAAAGAGAGCCAATATTGATGGCCAGATACAATAGAGGTGCTTGCCTAAAACCAGCAGAAGGCATGACTGATGTTGTTGTAACTGGTAGTTACAAAATACTCATCACCCAAGCCTGAGCACCTCTGGTTACTTGGTGGGCCAAATTCAGCAAGGGTCTGGATATGACCCAGTCACACACTTGGTGCTACAAGTGATGAACCCTGCTCAGCCATGCAGTCCCTGCTGCAGGATCTGTGGAGGGGATCAGACTGTTCATGTGCTCTGAGCCACCCAAAGCTACACTGCTAGGGTCAAACACATCACCACTGTTTTGTGGGATGTCCAAGGCTGAAGGAGCTGACATTGTGCTCAGTGTTGTGTAACATGCTAGCGTGCGTGTTGAGAATGTAGACCTGTGCTAAATCGTCTCTTCAGGCTTATGATTTGTAGATTTAAACCATAATCTCCTGGAGATTATTTGAAAGAGGGTGTTGCAGGCACGAATGGATGAAGGGGATTTCTGAGCTTGTTAAACTGTGTCATGGTGCAGGAGGAAATGTAGGAATTGTGGCTCTGGAGGAGGAAGAGGCAAAGGTAGTGTTCTGGTAGGCTAAACAGGATGGAGACTGGGCTGCTTGTACAGTGCAATCCAAGGAATATTTGCATCATATACTTGTTATAGCTAATGTGAAAAGTGTTTAACTCCTTGGGAAATAAGAGACTGAAACCAAGTAATCCCACAAGGTGGATGACCTAACCACAGAGCACTAATCTGGTTGTCTTTGGGCAGATTATTTTCAGCAGTGTGAAACAGTGTCCCCTCTGCCTCCTTCTCAAGTCTTATTGTTCCTTTGGTTTCCTTTTAATGGTGGCTTCCTATTAAAGAAAAAAAGCCCAACAAAACAATTTCATTGCTACTGAAATAGGTTAAGGAGAACAAAAATCAGCTAAATTTTTTCATTATGATCCAAAACCCCCTTTTCATAGACTGTGGTGTAGAAGTATTATCACCTTGTGTGTCTTTTACAATTTTCCATCTTTACAACAGTATTTGTTAACACTTTTTAATTTCCTTTGAGTTAGTCTCTATCCAGGCTATCACAGAACATGCAATATAAATTTTTTATTGTGCAAATAGGTCTATGAAAAGCAATGTGTAACACAGAGATCATGTTGTAGCTGTTTAATTTGCTGTCATTTAATGTGTGCATCCATCACTCCATCATAAACTCATCACACGTTTTGTAACTCAGCTATTAAAAGTTCTTCCCTTCTGCAGCTGGTGATGGGTTTGCAGGCTGTCAGCTATGAAACAGTGATTCCCTAGTTTAAATATTAGTCTGCTCTGTTCAACGTCCCTAAAAATAATTTAAGGAAAATCATAACTTCAGAAGTTTTTCCCTGACCCTTTTCTGATGATAATAAATAATACTGTGAGCCAAAGAGCAATGATCTGGCAGGCAGAGAACATCCAAGGTAAGCTTCTGTGTGTCAGATGTGAACTTTGTGCACCTCTTGGCAGGCAGGCACTCACACGAGCACTGGCAGCAAATCAGTGAGCATATGTGCTTGAGTAACTCCTGCCCAGTGGGGATAACGCTTGACATTCTCTCTTAAAGAGAACTTTTTTCAGGAATTCAGCAAAACACAAAGACTTTGAGGACATGATTGCTTTTCCTGGAATTAACAGGCTGAGTTGAGTTGCAGGCTGAGATTCTTTGGTTCAGCTAACATTACATCTGCTGTGTGTAATACTGGATTTTTAAGTGCCAAGGCCATGCTGGTAGGAAAACTAGTGTTTAGCTGGAGGGCTTGAATGATGAGTCAAACCAAGGGGAAGGGAGACTGGCCCGAGGTCGTTGTTATCTCTTAAGACCAGAATGAAGTCTCCACACTGCAGCAGCTATGGATTATTTAGTTACCACAGATGGACAGTATGCCATCTGAGCCAACAGGGTTTGGCCATAACCTGCCATCAGAGATCTGGCTTTGCTCAAAGCCTGGTGTAAGGCACATGCAACAGGTGTCTTGCCAACTGAGCCATCTTTTGCCCAGTGAGCTTTGGCCCTTTAGCAGCACACCAGTCCCTCAGAAAGAACTGAATGATCCTCCTCTAAGAAGTGTGATTTTTATTTGTGCCAAGTTTGCCACTCAGAAAATACTATCAGGCAGCTGTAGTTCCAAGGTTTCTACCATGTTCTGTTCCTAGTGGAGGGAAAAAGCCCCTGCAAGGTGCTCTTAATTTGTGCCAAGTGGCATCCATTCCTTGAGAATCCTCCTTGAGCTAAGTATAGCTCCTTCAGGGCATCCCCTCCATCCTTCTACACAGCTCCAACCAGGAGCTAAGGGAGACCAGTGGACAAGGAGCCAGCTACTACAGCTCTGTACTGTTGGAAAAATAGCACTGGGATCCTTGTATAGTGTCGTGGTTTAACCCCAGCCAGCAGCCAAGAACCACGCAGCCGCTCACACTCCCTCCTCCCCCCTTTCCCCCCCCAGCCCAGAGGAATGGGGAGGAGAAAATAAAATAAAATATGTAGGTTGAGATAAGAACAGTTTAATAATAAAGAGCAGAATGAGCTAAAATGCTAATGGATAATAAAGTGAAAGGAAAAAAAAACAAAACAACAAACCAAAATCAGTGATGCACAATACAATTGCTCACCACCCACAGAACCTCCCCCTGGATCATCCCCCCTTCCTGCTTATATACTGGGCATGATGTGCCATGGAGTGGAATATCTCTTTGGCTAGTTCAGCTCACCTGTCCTGGCTATGCTCCCTCACAGTTTTCTTGTGTACCTTCTCACTGGCAGAGCATAAGGCAAACAAAAGAAAATGTCCTTGATTTAGGATAAACACAACTTAGCAGAAACCAGAACATCAGTGTGCTATCAACAGTATTCTCACTCAATCCAAACACTGCACTATACTACTGAGAGATTAAAAAAAAAGAAAATTAACTGCATCCCGGCTGAAACCAGCACATGTAGGCAGAGGAGTGTATAATGGGGTAGGCTGGGATGAAAAATGTGGTTCAAACCAAAGCTAAAATTTGCATTTGATCAATAATGGAAAAAACTGATGAGCACAGCTTTGCTATGGCTCTGTGGTATCTGTTGGCCGAGCAAATGGTACTGTAGGGTTGGTGTGTATATTATTTTCAGGCAGCTCTCAGTTTGTGCTTACCCTGCATCGTTTTGGAAAAATACGGTTTTAAGCACTTGACACAGAAATTACCTATAACAGAGGAGATCTCAGTGGTTTATGTTTTTGGTGAGAATAGAGAATATTTGAGCCATCTGACATGTTGAGCAATATGGTCATGCTTAGGTTGACCCAGTGCCTTCATCCAGATTGTGACTGGGTGCATCTGCAGCCCCTGGAGAGCAGAGCCTGCAGACTTCCCTGGAGCAGGGCCTGGCTGAGCTCCGTGTGGGCTGGCACAAAACCCCCATCCCTATGCTTGTGGAAGGGCAGAGGCACAAATGTGCAAAACATAGGATCAGAGGAGAATATGCAGCTGTGAGATGACAGTTTGAAAATGAGACATAAAGCCACTGTTTTGACGGTTTGTCCTCAGCTAAAATCACTAGAGTTTGAACTTTGAATCCCCTGCCACTTGGGTTGTGTGGTAATATTGGTTTGGGTTTTTGGTGGGGTTCAGAAGAATAGCTGCACATTTGCAATGATCATATATAACAACCAGTTGAGGATTGTTGGCATCAGCATTATGGCACTCCTGAACCAGTGAGACCCAACCTCTGACTCAAATAATTTTGCAATATAAAATTCAATCCATCTGGCTAAAGAATCTTCCTCACCTCAAGTACGAATTATTCCCCTTCTACCCTCTATGTACAGAGACAGAAGAAATGTCATGATTATAATTTCCATGGATGCAGTCCAGGGAATTTGGTGGGCATAGTATGCCCAGTGTCTAATGAGAGCAGCCTGATAGCTTTTTTCATTGCTGTTGAACCTGTGTAGAGGTGCCAGGAGGAGGCTTGAAACATCAGAGAAAACAAATGGGGCATAATCTGAAAAGTTTGAAAACTATCATTGAAACAGATTTGTTATGTCATTGCTGAAGGTATTGCCTGCAGAAGTTCAAGGTGTTGGCAGCTTCTCTGCCCTTTCAGTATTGCTTTGGGGGATTCTCATCTGAACACTATTTTTAATCTAAATAGGCATAGTCTCTCCTGGTGTTCTCAGATGGAGATGTTATTTGTCTTCCTGGGCTTAAATGTTGTGGAATGGCCATTAAAAATCACCTGGTGTTGCCATACAAGTGTCTGTTTTAATGATAACAAAGTGATTTCTGTCCTTTGTAGGGTGTAGGCCCCTGTCACTGTCAGGGATAAAATAATGGGAGGCTGTCACACGAAGGGACCCAGGCTGACTGGTTTTGCCAGGTGTAATTTTCACTGAAGTTACACAAGAGGTGCTGTATATCTTACCAGAACTCCTTTGGAACCACAGCTTTCGTGGAGGTCTTTTACCAGAGGATCCTCAGGTATGCATTTGGAATGAAATTTGCTCACACCTGCAGTTTCCTTGTTGGCTGTTTTCTCTCTCAGCCCATCCTAGAGTTCAGAGGCTGAAATTTTAATTCCACTGCCTTTTCCTGCCTACAAAATGATGGCTTTCACTATTCTCTCTTTACCCATTCAATAATAAATTTAGCAAATCAGATTGATTTTATTGTGGTTCATAGTAGGATTTTGCAATCAAATTTATGTAACATAGAAAAATTATCAAATATTTCTATTTTTTTGTTTTCTGTCTCTGAGCCAGCTTCTCATTGATTGGCATCCCCTGATCACTTACTCTTAAAAAGCAGCTTTTTGCTAGGAGAACATAAATTTCCATTAAAATGATATTAATTTTCTGATCACTGTTTTGTTCACTAATCAAAGAATCACAGAACAGTAGAAAAATATCACTTCCTGTATAAATACCTTATTGTGTAACCCTGGCCATGGGCACTATGTTTTGAGATCTTTAGGTGATTCAAATTAGCATGACTGCACTAATTATGCTGATGTGTGAGAATCTCCTTTTTTATTGGTACTGACCATAAGTGGGCAGGAGTTAGCTAAGAAGTGAGGAGAGGCATAAGAAGGGACAAGTGGTTCTAGTGCATTGTAACACAGAATATAGGCACTTTTTTCAGAAAATTTTCTTCGATGGACATAGATTAAACATTTTCTGTTTCTTATTGATTCTCTGAGAACACGATCTTCATATTGGGAAAATAAAACTTTCTGCCCACAATCAATTATTCAACATTTGAGAACTCTGATATTTCATAAGCAAAAATATAAGGTAGGAGTGAAGAGAAGTCACAGCATGTGATGCCACAACACATGTAAACTCAGGCACGAAAAGAAAGATTTAGTTGAAAAGAATGTAATGCCCATTCTTTTATGTTTTACACATTTATTGTGGGTCTGTAGGACATAAATCACCTGTAACATTTATTTTCCAGTAAAATACTTAAATTACAACATTTCCACATGTGTGTATTCTAGAAGAAAGTCACAATTTTTGGCCACGGACTAAAAATTCAGTTAATCTAAATTGCAGTAGTTCCTCCAAAAATCAGCAGAGGTACATGAATTTATTCCACTATAAGTTCTAGACTAGTCTATTTTAAATAGAACCCCAAGTGGTAGTCAGTTTGACTGTCCTGAAAGCTAAGCTGATCTAGACAGAAAGGTCTACTAGCTGACAAGGAACAAATAATGAATATTTTATACATCTCTTCCTGTTCCTTGAATTTGTTCTGTTATTACATAAGGTGCCTGGCAGGATTTTATTCAATGCAGGAGCCCTTCCAGTAGATGTCCTTTTGTCTTTTCAGAGCAGCACAGCAGTGGCTGTTGCCAGCATAGCAGGAGCAGTTGCCACATCCTGGCCATGGCTTCTGCCTGGATTTTCAGAGTGCTGCTCATGCCATGGGCTGGGCAGAGTGGCAATCACCAGTACAATCCCCCTAACCTCAAAGCATAATGTTTTTTTTGTTCTCCATCAGCCTAAAGATGCCATATTTGGTCTATTTTCTTTGGTGACTGGCATTAACAACTATAAATGTTATAGGGAAAAAAAAGCATTTTGCCCAGTTAAGTGTTCATCACCAAACTAGTTGCTGCCATGCAAATTTCAAAGCATCACATCTAACTTCACTCCTATGTGAGGATAAGGATTTTTTCTATTTGGGGATGTTTCTCTGTTGTCTGTCCATCTTATTTATTTTCTCTTGTATCACAGTGGACCATTAACATGGTGTAGTTTTGTAGACAGACAGAATCAACTTTCTTTATGTAAGTATGTTATTCTGAGTTACCTTAGCAAGGTACCAGAATGACTGCACTGCAAAAGAGTTGTTAGCTTGAGAACTCAGAGACAGAAGGGTTTTGCTGCAGAACAGTAAGAGAGCTTGAGACTGTCTAAAACTATAATCCTTTAATGTGCTAAATCTTTGTTCCCTAAACTCACAGTCTTTTTATATTATGGTAAGCTTGTCATAACTTGCAGATGTAGGCTAGTTATAGTGTTTCTTATATTTAGTAAATAGGGAAAAAAAGCAAACCTTCCCTGTAGAATTTTTTCCACTACAGTCCTTAAACTTACTGGAAAAATGCAAGATGGCATAAACTGTCAAGTACCAAGACACAGCAAATTTAGTACAGCTTTTTCCTGGGGATGAACATTCAAGGACATTCCAGTCTTTCTGCTTCAATTCTGAAAAAGATGCAGACAAAGTAAATATTAGGTTTGTGCTCATTTCATTTCTTTTCTTTGCACATCAGGTATCAGGGCTCTTGCCAGTTTTTATTTTGGCAAACCCAATTACCAGGTTTGCTTGCCAAGACTGTAGAGAAACATCCTTTGTTGGCAAGATGGACTGGATGACCTAATGTTCACAGTTGTTCCTTTCTACAGCTTCTTTACTTCTGCTAAAGATTGCAGCACCAGAGTTTCGACTTACTGAAATCCTGTTGTTCCTATTGTTTCTTGGCTAGTGAAGTTAAAGCCACTTGCCCGTAACAAAATAAAGTATGTTGTATTTGAAAGTTATGAGCATTTATCAAAGCTCTATCACAGGGTTTGGGTGTCTGTGAACCTCATTTTCAAAGGTACCTAAATAACATAATAAACATCTAGTGAAACTTGTGAAGTGACTGAGAAGCTGAGTGATAGTTTGCTCTTTGAACCCAGTCTCTCAGTGAAGAATGTTTTTGTTGAGCAAAAGGACTTGGAAGGACACCTTTCCACCTATTTTACTAGGTGAGAAAAATCTATTAATCTCTCTTCCTTCTGCAGGAGTGCTATAAATACACCAAACCATGAAGTTAAGTGTTTTTATATCTTGTAATGACAAATTGTCCATGTTATAGTCCTTCTTTTAAAAGCAGGAACTATATAAGGCATTTCTTCAGGAAATTGGCTTTCTCCTCATTAAGCTAATCTTTTGCCCCAGAACATAGAGTATTCCACATGTTCACAATTGCTGAAACATGCTCTCACCATCAAGTCATTAACGAAGGCAGCTAAGTAAGAGATACCATTAGAATCATTACCTAGTGACAAGATATAAAATTATTCTGACATCTCATCTCTTAGGCTGAATCCTGTTCTCATTTGCTGTTTCATTATCAAGATAGGAATTTAAATATTAAAAGTCAAGGTTTAGCACATTTGTTTCTGATCTTGAAGCCATACAGTCCTACAGCATGGTGGTAACTGCTGCAGCCTTCATGAGTAAGGCACTAGCAGGAGAGTGGCAGTAAATAAAAGTGTGAAAAAATTCCTATGGTTATTATTCTAAAAGACACAACATAGGTGAATGCAAAATTACCCAAACTAGAAGTGGATAACCATTTACCTTGGCTATCACTGGACCACAGGATCATATCCTAATCCACTTTCTCTGCAACAGCATGACCTGGGAATTGGATCCGGCCAGGACCTGTGCTGCTATTATCTTTTCCTTCTCAACACACCAACATTTTCTTTTAGAAACAGTTACAAATTAGGTTTTTTTATGTACAAAAATGATGAAGTCATAAATAAATATCTGACTCAGTATCTGATCAGAGACCATGACAGAGAGACTTTAAGTAGCTGGCAGAGTAGACAGAACCCCTGTTTTATGAATTTGCTTTCTGTATTTCTTATTTATTTTGAGGACAAGGGAGGCATACTTAACAGGTTATAGTTTGCAGTATTTTTTAAGCAATGTGTGTGTTCAATGTGCTTATTTTCTTCTGCTTCAGCTGCAGTGATCAGCAAACAGAAGTGCAAAGCTGAGTATAACTGTGTAGAGGCAGGTATATTGCAATGGTAGTGAACAGTTGCCAAAGCCTCATTACTGGGATGAAGCAGTAATGCCAATTGGCAGCTAGAAGCTCTTTTTCAAATAGCATTTCATGCTAGCAGAAGGGAGCTTGATCTGCTGCAGGAGGCTACATCTGTGCACAGCATTGTAGGGTGCATCTGCACCAGCACGTTAGTTCAGCTCAGGAGCATGATTTTGAAATGTCTCTTCCAGCTCTGCCAGGTGTGGCTCCCATCACCTTAGCTGGTTGTCCAGTGCCACCTCCAGAGCCCCCAGGTTCCTGCATACCACACACCAAGCCAACTGCATGACTGTCTGGTAAAAGCCTTGTTCTGGAGGGCTGCAGCACAGCCATCACCTTACTTCACACACTGCACTGAAAACAAGCCAGCAACTTGTTGTTGTCATTACCATGGTAGCAGTAATAATAGTAATAATGACAGCAATGGTGATGTTCCACAACAAGAAGGAACATCATGCAATCTGGGCATGACCTTTCTAAGAGGGAGGGAGCCCTGATGATTATGGACACAACCCAGTCTGTGCCTCTGGGACATGGGAATCACTGACCACATTTTTATTCACAGTATGCACATCTAGTTTATAATTAAGAAGAAATACTTTCCCTGAAATTTAGGAAGTCCATGCTATCCATAATGTTTTGCATCAGGAAATGCCAGGACTGTCCTGTTTTGGCCATTGGTGATAAAGGTGAATTTGGTTTACAGCGATGGTGTGTTGATAGTTGAAAACTAAGGGAAAGGAGACAAAAGCAGCAGCTGAATGCCTTGGGGTTAGGTCTTGGAGAGTATTTGCATGGTTGGAGAATTATTTGTAGAGTTTGTGTATTTACAATCCTGCAAGAGCAGCAGTTGATCAGAGACTGGGGACTAATTACAAGCAAATATAAATAGGTCAATCTTAAACAGATAGACAAGAAAATTATAAGAGACTAAGTGTATTCAGGCATTAAAAGAAGAAAAGGGCAGAGAAAGACAAAAATCAACATAAAGGATGACAGTTAATGGAATAAGGACATATCAACTGATATATATCTAGTGATTTCTTATTTCAAACTTCTAACTCACTTTTCCTTGATTTCCTGTGTCTCTTTTATCTCCATGTTGATGCTAGAAATATGTAATAGCATAGAAATCCACTTGTGTGTGAGAGCTTGCAGGTCTGAAGCTAAGATTGCAAGCACTTTGGGGCTAACACCAAGTCTGTTTATTAGCCTAGACAGAACCAAGCTCATGAATAACATTTATTCACTTCTAATGAATAAATGACACAAAGGAAATTGATTTGAAAATAATTATTCAAAGGAAGAAAGTGCCAATATTTCAGTGCAACATTTGCATGAGGCATTATTTGCTAAGTATTATTCCAACATATATTGAGGTACTGAATAAGGAAAACATTTATCCATAATAAGTGTTTGATAAAAATATTGCCCAGCTTTGTAATGAATAATTCAGTCTGCATTAGTGAGATGTGCATGACTCTGCACATTATTCATATCTTTATAAATGCTATGGTAAATTGCCATGGGTTAATAAGTACTTATATCTTTTTTCTGTGTGCAATGCTATTAGGTCCAATTTTTCAGAGGAGCTGAGCCACCCAGAAGTTTAAATATGATAATGAGTTGCAGATACTCAGTCTGTGTGTAAATCAGGCCATGGCAATGTCAGTCACAGGGAGGCTGTTTGGCACTGGCATAGAGGGATAACACAGCAGCCCAAACTAGGGGCACATTCTGTAGAACTCTGCTGGGTATTCATTTCACCCTAAATATTCTTTTCCTCTCAATACCAAATACATGTTTAAAATAGATACAATGAAGTGTATAAAAGCAGATTAGAATCTGAACAGTTTGCTGATGGGAAATACCAAAAGATGGATAAGACTGATTACTGGTCACTACGACGAAAGATGACAAACCCTTGTGATAAACAAGGCACAATAATCTAGCAATCTCACTCAAAAGATCTCTCTACCATGTTTCTACTTCTGTTTCATTATAACTGACATTTAGGCAGGCAGTGGGAGTCAAGCAATGTAAATAGCTGTGAATCTGGCAGCCCGTTGTTAAGTTCTGGACAGGCAGTGAACAAACCCATGTTCCAAGCCACAGAGATGTATATGAGGTATGTGTAAGAGAAGAGAGAAAAAATAGATTGTGAAACAGTAATCACATTTTATTTAGATTTAGCTTTTTGCACCCATCCAAAAAGCTCATCATTCTACAGCAAACTGCAGTTGCTCGATTCCAAAAAATGTGTGGTTTCTGAGGGGATTTAAAGTTAAGCTGGTTCAATTATTCACCCTTTGACTTCAAAGAGCTCTCTAGGCTGTATCAACCCATATGCCTGGTTAAAAGTTCACATCTGTTGTAGAGCAGCTTTGATAACACAGCAGTAATATTGCCATAACCAAGAGATATTAATAACAGATCATTAAGAAAGCACTGTATCTACTCATGTCTCTCTGCTTATCTTGACACACATCCTAACGGACCATTATTTCTGTACATCGACCTACCCAGTAACCCTAGAGCAGGGACGTATGCGTGACAAGATTGTGCTAATGAAACATTAGTTATTTTATCAGGAAGTCATGCCTTGAAGTTCACTGAAGAAAAGCAGGGCAGGCCACCAAGAGCACAGGAACATGATGACAGCAGGGCCTTGAAGGCACAGGACATTACCAGAAGCCTTAAGTAAAAATCACAAGTAGTAAATTACTGTTCTCAAGAGAAATGCAATTTTTAGAGCTGAGTGAAACCAGTTTTAGGGTCTAACTGGGACATGAGCTGTGTAACAGCCTATTGCAGCTGGCTGGCAGCACAGGTGGAGACTCTTTAGATGGTACACAAGATTGCAACAAAACCAACTAGTCACACAGGAATCTTATTCCAGAGTTGGGTATGCCAATTGATCACTCTGATATCCTTCATAGAGGCATATGTAAAATTATTTTCTCATTATATTTGCTCTAGTGTTATATTGCTTGTGTTTGGTTTGAGGCTTTGGTTTAATTTGGATGCAAGACACAGCTATACATTTTGGTTTCCTTGGACAAGAAACATTGATGCTAACTGCTGTGTTGCTTAAAACACTGTGGTTCTATACAAAGCTTGCAGACCTTCATCATCCTAGATGATGCCATTCCATATGTCCAATTCTAGCATAATCTGGCATTGTGAATCACTGGAAAAGACTTCAAGAAGCAGGTGTGTTTAGACATAAAATATGGGCTTACAGCCTATACTGTCTTTGCAGGAACAAGATTATGATCTTGTGACTGGTATTTAAGCTAAAGAAAACTGATGTGCCTTTTCTGCCTGCCTTTATTTTGGGCTGACGTAGGCTGGTAGAGCAAATGAATAAATAATGTTTACACAAAGCTGTACTAGAATCATGTAGGTTTTATAACATGGTCATACCTGAACAGCTTGATGATGTGGAGTATGTAAATTAAAGATGTTCCTGGTGCATAAAAAGATGCTGCATGCTGTAAGTGACAAAGCTGAAATACTGACTTACAAATTAGCCCTGCCATCAGGTGAGCTTGTTAAACAGCATCGCCCCAGGAGACAGCACTAAACGTGAATGATCAGCCAGGAATCCACTTAGTGGATATCCTGTAAGGATAAATTTTGAGCCCACATGTTTTATCTGTAGACAGTTCTGAAAAACAGTATCTGTGAAATGATTCCTTAATGATTCCTTAATGCAGACACTTGGTACAAGACTGGTGTTACAGCTCCAGGACCTCCTTTTTTCTGAAAGTAGGAATAAAGGATTTGACTAGAAAATAATGTGAGCAGGATTCTGAACCACCACAAGTTGACAGTGCTTGTCAGTTGAGGGTAATGGGCAGCCAACCTCCCTTGGGATCACACAGGCCTCTGGGTTAAGGCAAATCCACTTTCTTCCTCCTCTGGGACAGAAGTTTCAACCTGCAGAAACAGCATAACTCCATGCTTCAGCTCTTATTCACACCTCATTGCCAGAGGCATTGCTCTTGCATTTTAAAACCTTCTTATCACTCATCAAGATTTGACCTGCTTTTCTTTTTTTTTTCTTAATTTTCGAGAGCTAGTGTTACAGTGCTGTTCTAAATGAGACAGTTACCCTCAAACACTCTCTGTGAGATGCCTTCTCAGGGGTTGGGTTTTTTTCCTGTGTTATACCTGATGTTGTCTACACGAGTGGCCTGTGTTTTTAGGAAGTCATTGATCTCTGCTGTATCAAATATTAGCATGTCTGTTAAGGACCAAAAGTTTCATACAGGCAGAATCCTCTCCACTTTTCTGTTTTCCTTTACAGCCTTGGTATGTGACCTCTGGCTGATGTACTCTGGCTCCTCATGCTGCCTCCCTTCCCTCAGCACACTTCATTCTGGAAAGCTTTGCTTGGTGAGTACCTGGCTTCCTCTGAGGACCACTCTGGGAGAAAATGAGGTGCTGTTGGCAAGTCTGAGAAATAAATAGCTGCAGCCTCCACGTTGAGACAGAAGGACAGAGTGCTTTCAGCCCAAGCTCCAGTGTAGCTCATGCTGTGGGTCTGAGCAGGTCTAACACTCCAACATGAGGTTACATAGGCCAAGTCACAGTTCTGCATGATGTTTGAGTCACTGCAGACCTAACAGCTGTAGGCTGTGTGGTGTAAAAGCAAAGGAATGTATTTGCTGAATGTCTGAGCAGTTGTATTTTAAATCTTTATTTTCCATTTATATTTTCTCTTGAGAGGGTATTCATCCAATAATTACCTGACTTGGTTTGTACCGAAAAGACCTAACTCTAATGCCATTTTTCAGCTTCAGAAAATATGTTTAAACTTTATTCTAATGGGATCTAATTATTTATTTCACTCAAGCAAACCCAAGATGTTCAGGCTGGAGCAGTTGTATTTTAAATCTTTATTTTCCATTTATATTTTCTCTTGAGAGGGTATTCATCCAATAATTACCTGACTTGGTTTGTACCGAAAAGACCTAACTCTAATGCCATTTTTCAGCTTCAGAAAATATGTTTAAACTTTATTCTAATGGGATCTAATTATTTATTTCACTCAAGCAAACCCAAGATGTTCAGGCTGTTGAAAACAAGCAACAACAGGAAAACCCAGCTTGACAGTTTCAGCAAAAATGTAACAGCATTAAATGATGCATTAGCCAAGACTTCATTACTTTTACCAGATACAGCATGGTGTATTATAAGTATTATCAAAACTGACCTTCAGTTGTCAAATTAAGTTAATAGATTTGAGGCACATTTTGGCCAAACTTGTACATTTAGTTTGGCAGGGCAGACCCCTGTTCTGCTCTGAGATACACAGAACCTTGACAGTACTGCTGGCATGTCAGAGCTGACAGCCCAGAGCTGGGCTGCTGCATCCTGCTCCTAAGGTGGGATGTGGAGGTAGAAATCACAAGTGATGAGCCTCCAGGTAGGCTCTGGGCATCTCCCTGTGTGGAGCTTGTTCCAGGATTAGCTCCAGGATTTGGGGCCAGAGGAAGCAACAGGGACCAGTCTATCTGACCATCCATCTACAGAATTACACCCACTGTAGCTGGCAAATTTGCCTCATACAAATCAGATTACAGCACCCAGGCTGCCTTTAATTGAGCACTGTATTTCCCTCTTTATTTGTGGCTCAGCTTTGGAAGAACCACTAATATACAGTGACAAAAAGCTTCACAAAAACCACCCTGAGCCTTGGGTAAAAGGCCAAGAAGTGTAATTACTGATGCACACAAGAAGTGATTGCACGTGTGGTGAAAGTGTGATCTGAGCATCGATTTTTCCATTACTTCATCAAACTCAATGTATGACACATTAACAGTGGTTCAGTGGGTGTATACGAAAACTGTCACTTGCTACAGCTGCCTCAGTGCCTGCCCTTTAGCAGCCTCAAAACCTGTCCTGTGCCCCCCCCCCCGGGGGTGTTTCAGTGGTGTGAGAAACGATCACTCTTGGCACCCGAGAACTAGATGGCCAGAGGGGAGATGGCAGTGCATCCTATCTGCAAGATTGCACCCGCCACAGCACCCTGAGCAGTGCAGGGAAGGGAGTCAGGGGTTTGCAAAGTGGGCAGAAATTAAATGAGTAATTTATCCCCCAAGAAGGGGAGCTGCCAGTGCACCCCAGTGCTGTGGTGAGTGCCAGCGCGTGGGGCATGACCTCCTTCGCTTGGGGGTTGGGTAAAACACTGTCTTGTCCTTGCATTAAACCACTGATCCAAGGCAGACATGAAAAAGAGCATTTCTGTTTTGAAACTTCCCCCAGTTCTATGCAATGACATGTTCCAAAACCCCAAGGTACAACTGCTGTGTTACCCACTTGGTCTACCTGCTGGCAAATTAGCTTTTCAAACACACTTGGTAAATGGTTGCTCTTGTGGTGTAGCCATCCTGTGCAAAGCCTTAATTCCCTCTCTGCCCCACCTTAAAGATTCTTCACTTTCCCTAAAATATGGGTGAAGTGACTTATTAAGATCCTCATGGCCACAAGAAAGGACAGCAAATGTAGTCAGATATGGTACACAGGACCCTCCAGCTTTCAAAAAGTGTAAGATTTTGGAAGAAACAAATTATAACAAGAGCCAGGGCCATACTGTTAGATGCTGTGGTTGGAGGGGTGGTAAGGGGA
Organism: Acanthisitta chloris; assembly: GCF_000695815.1. Lineage (NCBI taxonomy): Eukaryota > Metazoa > Chordata > Aves > Passeriformes > Acanthisittidae > Acanthisitta > Acanthisitta chloris. The sequence goes on from NW_008675133.1 coordinate 27,398, forward strand.
GGTGGGGGAGTGAATCAAGATCAATGCAGCATTTAGATAAATCCAGAAATAATGGTCTTGTACCAGCTCTACATCTAATCAGAACCGCCCTCCCAAAATTACTTTCTTGCTTTCAGAAACTCCAAATACTATTTCTTCTTAAGCAAACTTTCTAATATTGCAAACTGCAACACTTCCTGGCTTTGTTGCTGTTTCTTTTATGGATATCTAGAGCAGAAAGGTCCGCATAATGTTTGGGTTTCTCCTTACAAATGGCAATAACAAGCTCCAACCCAGGGACCTGGAAAACTAAATGCTTCCTCCCAGGTATTCCTTAGCAACCAAAATTTCTCCACCCAAAATTGCTCTACTGCTGTCCAAACACAGAAGCCAGCAGTACAGAAAAAGGAACACGGGGATATTTTTGCTTTGTTTCCTGCTTAGGACATGCAGATAAAAAGTAATATTTATCTGCACACACAAGATCATCTAAACTTTTGCTTGCACCCCATCAAATTTGTATTGCTCCTACCTCTCCCCTTGGCAATATTGTGCCACAAAATTAATCCTGTAAGTCACCCTCTGTCACACTGCACTCCTTTGTTGATCTGGCTCCATGAGAGTCACCTGTTTCATCCTGCCTGGAGTTACCTGCAGCTCCATGGAGACTCTTGGCAGACAGGGCCATGGGAGAGGCAGCTCAGCTCTACTGGTTGTCATCTCTGGCTGTAAGGGTGTCTCTCAGGGCTGTTCACTTGCCATGAATCATGTCTCACCGGGGAGACCTGGGAGCAGTCCTTGAACTTGATGCTCCACCAGCATCCGCAAGACTGAAATCCTCTGCCTGACCATCGAAGATGTGTATTTTGAAAAGCAGACATGCAAACCACCTGCTGCCCTGCCACATTTGCCCTTCCTTGTGGTCTATGTCCCCAGTATGCTCCAGCTTTGCTGGGAGGTATTCTTATCCTCATGGCTAGTCCTTGGTCTGACCTCTCTGTTGGAAGGCTGCCAGCAAAATTAGAAATTAATTTCAGGTCTAGCAGTGGTTTTACGTGGTGTGATGGCTTGTCTGCTGGGAACACTGAACAGACTGCACAGAATAACAGTTTTCAATCAATACTGACCTGAGCTGGAGACAAACCCATCTGCAAGAAGCTCTGCAGAGCTCCAATTTACAATTCCCTTTGGCATGCTGAATCTCTACCACCAGCAGATCCCTTCTTTCCCAGGATTGTTATGAAGAAAACTCCATTTCATTTAGGTCATGACCTTTTGTTTGATTTTTCAGAGAATTATGGCCTACTTTCTGGCTGGGCTTTGTGCTTGCTTTTAACTCTTTGGATGGAGTAAACAGTAAGTGAATTACCAGAGGACAAACATTTGGTTTTAATACTAGCTTTTGGGTAACCAGTGTAATGTAAAAATATTTAAGGCTCTTTTTGTAAATCTAACAACTACTAGTTCTGAATCTGTTGCTTTTTTTCCTAACCTTGATGAAGCCTCCTATACCTCACTGCAAAATACTACATGAAATTCTGCCACAATGAAATCTCTGGCCTGAAACACAGTAAAGAGTCCATAGTATCTCCCCACTCTCTTAATCCACCTTTCTCTATACTAATCTGAAGCTGAGCTTGTGGATGGTCAGCAGGGAGACTGGGGCCCAGTGACAGTTTGCTGAGCATCTGGCCTAACTCCTCAGCTGATGTATGTCATGTATATTTTGAAGCTCATCCCACCAGCAGCAGATTGGGTTCCTGAACAGTAAATACAGACTCCTATAGGGCCCTATTCAGTGCCAGCAAGCCATCATTTTCTATTCTAGCTCTTTTCCCAGATTAAGTCCAGATAAGCAAATTAAAGTGTGTCACAGCAAGATAAACCAACAGAGCAGTGTTTTGAAGCCATGTTTTGATTTTTGCTGGAAAGGAATTATGTCACCGATTGCTGTACTTTAACCAGGTCATATTGAAGTTTCCCCAAATGACATTTGCCCCCTTCCTAAAACAATTCAAGTGCAGCCAATTTGGTTGTTACACACAATGCATTTCTGAATAGTGTGACAAATGTTGAGTTATACAAAATAATCAGACCTCTAGGAATGTGGAGTAACCAAAAACCTGACAGAGACACAGCCCTGAAGACCTTAATTAGCTAAAACATTCTCTGACCTTCACTTCGCTTTGTCCAAGTAGAGCCTCCAAGACAGGCTGTGACAATAAACTTGTCACACGAGAAAGGCTGTGCAGCAGTGCCTGGTCGGGCCTGCCTTTGCTGAAAGGTAAGAGGATCTCAGGTTGTTTACCAGAAGGTATTGCACAATTCACAAGTTAAAACCAGGCTGGCAGGCTCTGTGGGAGCCACACTGCATAGCACTTCCCCAGCTGCCTGGGTCAAAGGCTTGCATAATATCAAGAAGAGTAATGTGTATCTGTGATATTATTTGAAGTGTAGGCTTCATTAAAAATATCATCTGGTGTGATTTTCCAGCTCCAGATTTTGGATTTCTAAACTACAGAGAGAACAAAAGGACCAGCTCATTGTATTGAAATATATTGTTCAGTTAATTTTAGATTTTGTGGCACTCTCTCGGTAAACCATTTCACATATCTAGGTAATTTCCCGATACAAATGCATGTGAGTAATGCCAGGAAACACAGACTTGCTTTATCCCTCTTCCAAGCAGTGCCAAGTAAGAAGCTCTGATGAAGTCAGTGCAGTTATTCCAGTGTGAGATACATGAGTCTCATCTTCACACCACACAGACATATAAACAGAGCAATGCTGTCACTGTTTTGTTTTAAACACTCTATTCTGTGCTGAGTCTTCAAATTTATGTTATTTGACTCAATAAATGTTTGATGGTCTCAGTGTAGCATCTAGTGGAGAAAGGGTAAATAACAGAAAAAAACACAAAGCAGAGCCATGCCATTAACCCTGGCACACGGTGAGGATGAAAAATGTGCCCTGCTGGGAGGGGAATACTGGGAATACTCACTTCCCCCGAGCATTCAGCAGAACACTTCAAGGGTTTCTGCGAAGTGGCTGCAGTTGACTGGGTACAATGCAGGGCTTGTAATCCTGGCAGAGCTGGATGGTATCACTGACCTGAATTCAGCTCAGGAAGGTCTCTGTGTCTGAGGTACATAATTGCTATGAAGGCACATTGTCCTTTAGAAATTTCCCCACTTATATTAAATTTGCTTTCACTCTGGCAGTAATGTTTCTGTCCTGGCTTAGAGTCAGTTCTGTGTTTCTTGGGTTCATGCTAATGCTGTGTCCAATTTAACTACAGAGCCAGAGCTACTGTTCTCCAGATTCTGTCCTCACTTAGCCCCTGCACAACCCAAACGATGTTGGTGTGACTGCAGCAGCTGGTCACACTGGAAACACCACAGCCAGATCTGGCTCAGAGGGGACTTGGCTCAGGACTAGTCCAGGACCTGCAGTGCAGCCAGACCTCGCAGGGCCTGGGGAAGTTGTGAATGCACAAGCAAAGCAGGAATTGTTCCTGCTGCCTTTCTGCATATTTAATCTGGGATTCAAGGGCTTAGCTTTCAAGACATATCAAACCTCAGCAGGTCCTGAAAAATAGGGTCCTCTGTGTAATTATTTAATAGCAGCAAAAAAAGCTTAGTGTGACATTTTTAGCATTTGTTTTTCTGAATGTCGTTATTATATTCTGTTTATAAACAGAGTAGAATATTTGTGGTCAAAGAGAAGAAAGCTTAATTTTCAATAACCATGAACTTAGCAGAGTAAAGAATAGAAGGCTTGTTTTAAAATTATTTTCTTCAAACTTTATTGTGACTTTTCAAGTTCATAATGTCTTCAGTATTTTATGGGGAGGTGAACAAAGAAGCACAAATCCATATAACAGAATCTGCCTCTGGGCACAGTTCATAGTGAGAAGTTCTCCCCTGTTTGAGGAGGGAGACAGCTATGAAATTAATGATGGGGTTGCAGAGCCAGTTCCTCATGATATGGCATGGAAATGTGCTGCCTTGGGCAGGAATACAAAGTAGAGGGTAAGTATGTCCCTCATTAACAGTACCTCTGGAGAAAACTGTGATTAATCCAAAATTATCTGAGATACAATTTCTTTGTAATTCATGAGGACTCTGTATGTTGCCACATGCATCTAGCAAGCAATTACAGAAGCATCTGCATTAGCCTGGTGGCACTAACAAATATGTAGCAGGAGGCTCAAGGGTTACTTATCCTGTATTTGCCCTTGTTAAATCTTCAAAGCAAGATAGAGATGTGTTCAGATCTGCTTACTCCTTCATCCCCATCAGCACACCAGAGGGTGTAAAGCAGGGGATTCTCATTCTCCTGTCTTGCTGCAGAGCATAGAGCTGATAGTGCTGCCTGTGAGCAGTGGGGCTGCCCAGGTCTTCTCCTGAAGTGCCTTTCAGCTCTGTCCTAATGTCAGTCCAACCCCTCTTTAGTTAGTGTTTTCCTGTTCCTCTGAACTGCTGGGGGTCCTGTCCAGTGATCCCAGAACAAAAGTCCACTGGAATAAGGGGAACCACCCTGTTTTTTAAGTACTTAAGAAAGGCCAGCAGACATCACCAGCAAACCCTCTCACAGCAGTCCAGTTAGTGAAGGTAAATTTGTACCAATTTAAATGTAATTAGTTTATGCACACTTTCTACTTTCCTAGGTGTGTCTTGGGAGTATCAGTAGCAACATTATTGGTAAAGCCAAGCGTGCAAAAAAGATTTTATTTCTGAGATTGCACAATACAAAATATAGGTGCATTTTAATTTGTATTCTCTTTTTATTTTCTGGCTTTTTCAACTTTCATATTTCCAAGTCCCCACAACTATTAGGTTGAGAAATATCATTATCATTCTTATCAGTACTATGGCTGTTTACTACACTGGTACATGAAAGCTAAGATTCTTAGATAATAAGCAAATTTTAAAAGCTGTGGGCAAGGTTGCAGACCTGCTGTAGATCAGATAAAAGCCACATTAAATCTGCAACTAAATGGTAGCCTTGGTGGTGGTGTCAGCAGAGGGATGAACACTGAGCCATCCTGTCCTCAGTGTGTGGTTCCTTTGTGGCTGAGTGAGAAAGGTGCAGGTAGAGTAGTGGTGTAAATGCAGCACAGTTATTTGTTGTTTTCAGTGTGAACTGTCCATAGGGCTGACAGTTCACCCTTTACTGGCTTCTCTTGTGTCCCTGCTGACCCAGAAGCCAATACTGAGCCTGTGTGTTGTGGTTTAACCCCAGCCAGCAGCCAAGAACCACACAGCCACTCACTCACTCCCCCACCAAC
>NW_008675133.1:32882-40793 GCF_000695815.1 Acanthisitta chloris
CCCCCCTTCCTCCTTCTTCCTCCCACCTTATATACTGAGCATGATGTCCTATGGTATGGAATATCCCTTTGGTCAGTTTGGGTCACCTCTCCCAGCTGTGTCTCCTCCCAATCTCCCATGCATCCCCAACTTCCTTGCCAGCGTGGCAGTATGGAAAGCAGCAAAGGCCTTGACTCCGTGCAAGCTCTGCTCAGCAATAACAAAAACATCTCTGCATTATCAACTCTGTGTTCTGCACAAAACTCAAACATAGTCCCATATTAGCCTCTGTGAAGAAAGTTAACTCTACTTCAGCTCAAACCAGCACACTGTGAAAGCATCTTGCCAGGGCTTTGTCCACCTAATGGCAAATAGCTTGAAAATATCCATTGCCTCTGGTCCTCTTATCTTCACTGGTTGTTTCAGACATCATCTGGTTCACTCCATCCATACTATTTTTAGGGTACAGATATTTTTAAATAAAAAAGAACACACATAACCTTTTTGCAGTCTTGATCTGAAAATATTTTTTTCATTCTGTGAGGAAATGCAGTGAGCTGAATTTTCTGTAAATGTTGATGCTTTTTACTATAATTAATCTGGCTAATTTCTGTATGATAAACCCAAGCATTCTAATATTTTTTGCTATTTATAACATGAACATTGGAACCACTTCAGGAAGCCAGAAAGTGAATGTTCTATGAATCAAAATTGCAGAACGAGCTGTACAGTTCCTGGAAGAACTTAACCGATCAAAAATATCTCTTGACAATTTTAATTACTTTGCAGGAAGGCCAGAATGTGGCTGTACCAGGAAGCAGTTTGCACATATGTTTTGTTCAGCTGAGTTGCTGCTGTGTATCTTTTGTCTTTTTCTTAAGAAGGGTCAAATCTGGAAGTTTTCTGTACTGCACAACCTCAAGCAATTGGTTAATGCAAGGTCAAAGCAAACCACAACAGTCAATAAACACTCTTTTATTTTTCTCTGCAGAGATACTTGTAAAGAGCATTTACTTTTGAAACGCATCATGTTATGCTGCAATGGAGAAAGATGTTTTCAGGACTGAAGTTGCATTTCTGGCCATGGCTTACCAGCGGGGGAAAAGCCTTTCACTGCTGCTTGCTGCTGGCAGACAATGTCAACCTCAAAACCTCAACTGTGAAAGTTGGAGCAGCGAGAGGTGACATATGGTCTCTGCTGTGTTTCAAATGAGTGAGTAGTTCTGTACAAACTTTTGTAAAGAAGCCCGTGAAAGGCCAAAGTAACCAAACACTACAGGATTTTCTTTTTAAATCTGCAGCAAAAAAAATGGGAAAGGATGACAGAGAAGCCATTTCCTCCTCCTTTCTTCTATATTCATTTATATTTTTCGAAATGTTTCATAATGTTTTACTTGAAACAGGCCTGAAATGTGAAAACTGCCCATCTGGGAACCTGAGCTCTTCCCAGTGCTTGCCTTGCAGATCAAGGAAACACAACCAACACAAGTAACTTCTTTACAGAGATACAATGTGTATTGCTTGTCTACACAAGCTGCTGTTACCTTGAGGGAATAAAGTGCCGTGGCCTTCACTGAAAGTCGAGATCTTAGCAACAGAAATGTAAATAGCATTGAGTACAAGACACAGCAACCTGTGCACTTACACTGTCCTTATTAGAATCGGTGCTATCTGACCTTTAGGTTTCAAAAAAACCTGTCTACTTTCCTGGTAGTGACCTACAATTCAGCCAGATACAGGTAGGGGGAAAAAAAAGAGCTTGTGAAGATGGAACCTGCATGTCTGAGCTGCTCAGTTCAAATATTAATTGGATTTTTTTTAATCACCACTATAGAAAGAAATCAATAGTAGAGTTGAACTCACTCCTCACAAATGGCTCCCACCGATCCTCACTTGCTTTTTCCATGTATTTTTCTCTCCTCCCAAATACTCCAGAAATTTTCTGACAAGTTGCAAATCCAGGAGGCTTTAGTGGCAGTTGTTAGTGCTTGGTTTCTTAATGATGGACTTAGGAAAGGAAAAAACTATTTTAAAACATGCAACATAGCTCAAACCAAAGTTACAGGCTTGCTGCAGAAATTACTGGGTGAGGTTCTTCGGGCTAAGTCAAAGTGAAGGTCTAACTAAATGGTCATTTTTGGCTTTCTACTATGCAAGTGGTGTGCTTAAAATAAGATCACCGTGGATCTCATCTCAAAACATTGATCAAATCCTTTTTTAAGTTCTAAAAATGATCATTAGATGTATCATTCATTTGAATGTTTTACTGGGATTTTGCATGTTCAGTGCCCACAGGCTATGATAGAAAGCAAAATGTCTGATACTGATGTCTTTCTGCTGTGGCTGTAATATAAGAAAAATTGAACCAAGTTACATCAAAGGTCCAGATAACCCTTGGTGTGACTGTAGGTCATATTTGTACTATAGGCAACTGCAATATATACAGATATAGAGGATAGAGCAATTATAGCTTACATTTGCCTCCTATTTACCATCTCTATTTTGGCAATCTAAGGACAGAATTGGAGGCTCTGTCCATTTCTCTGCAAAGCAGCTTGTCCTTCTGTTTCTTTGTCTAGGAAATTCTTGCAGCTTGTGGTATTTTTGGCATCTAAAAGATCTCATGATGATGAACTACCCAAATTAAGCAGATGTTGTTTAAATAGTACTTCCTTTTGTTTGTTTTACACTTCCATCTGAAAAAATATTATTACATTCATCATAGTTCTCATAAGAAATGAGTAATTGTTCCCTGTTTATCTTTCCCATGTCAGATGTGATTTTGGATACCTTTGTTTTCCTTTCATGGACATCTGTGATCATTGCATTTTAGCTATTTTATCATCTGCTCCATCTTTATCATGTTTTTTTTTTTTTGCTATTTTGTGCCAGCACTCTTGATTTTGATTTTCCTGAATAATTATGAATCCCTGATTCACTGTCATCTCACTGTTCAATCCTGTTTCACTTACCTCTTGTGAACATGTTTTAAAGCACAGGTCTCCTTGGAATCTCACTGGTTACTCCCTTTATGATCATTTACCCATCCATCTTCCCTTTGAAGCAGTTACTAACCACAAAAGGAGCTCCCCTCCTGCACTTTGGAAAATGTTTGGGCAAATCTGTATACAGGATTGCTTCATCCAGGCTGATAGAAGATGTTCTTCATTTTACCTGTACAGTCCCCGTGTTGGTCAGACTAGGAAAAGACCCAGAACATGTTCTGTCTCCCTCTGTCCCATATGTTTAGATTTAGATTGAGGGTAAAAGCAAGCTGGGAAGAGAAGGAGAGGAGGAAGAGACAGCAGAAGATGGTATGAACTTGGTCTTCTTCCAACAAGGAGTTGATTATGGCTGAGGACTCCAGTGTCCCAGTGTTTATACAAAGTCTGCAGAAGCCAGCTCCTCTTCATCAATATTTGCTGGCTGACATTTTTAAAGCACTACCACATTTGCAGTTTCCACCTCTTCCCATTACATGGTGATGAGCCATGTGTTAGACTGGCTGGTTTGTCATTTCTGTATTCTCCCTGAAGTCTTGTCTAAAAATTGGAATGTCATATGGCACTTACTATTCCTCCAGAACTGAGTTCACTCCAAACCAACAATTACAAATCACAGTTAATAGTTTAGCAATTTCAGATCTGAGTTCCTTTTAAACCCTGGGGTGAGAAACGGGTTGTCCTGGCAGGCAGGTACAGTACACTACACTGATTGTCTCAGTATGAACATACATACTCAGTTCTGTGACTGTGTTTTTCTGATCATGCCCCTAAAAAAGGTTTTGCTGTGGAAATCACCTCAAAATCTGCCACAAAGAACAGTGTAGAAAAAAAAAGTTTTCTCCTGTGGTTTCCTTGAACATTTCTGTTACATCTCTGTTGCCTGCTAGTTCCTCACATTCTCTGGCAATCTCCCGTTCTTGATCTGTTTGAAAAAGTTTTTATGCTTCAAAATATTTTTTAACCTCCTTTATTATGGTTTTATATTTAACTTGACAGAGTTTATGCTATTTCTTTTGAACAGAAGCAGAAAGTAACAGTATTCCACAAGTGAATGTACATGTGGCTCAGGTGTTTGCAGTGGGTACCTACAAGTTCAACCTTGTGGTACTTTGATGTGTGGTAAAGGCAGAGGAGTTTGTGGAAGGTTGGCTGAGGAAAAAACAACTTAGTGAAATGTGGTCCAGCAACTGTAAGTACTGCTGTTTCCATCATCTTTAATTCTCAGTAAATTCCTAGAACATGATTGTTTAAATATATTCTGAGGAGCAGTACAGCCAGCCTCCAGCCTGGATAGTAGCTGCAGCAAGCTTATGACACACTTTATTATTTCACAGGGGTCTAACAACTCATACTGTGGAGCTCTCCTGCACCAGGTATTGCACATACTCAAAGGGAATCCCTACCCCAAACAAGGAAATGATTCTGTCCCCACAGCTTAGGACACTGCTGAACACCCACACTCAGTGTGTATGTCCATACTGTGTTTCACAGTGATCCCAAAGCCCTGTTCCAGCACAGCCTTCCTGCCATTCATGCTGATCCATGGCACACTCCAAGGGGATTTGGCCAACTTTAAGGCTGTTCCTGTGCCCCTGAAGTTTCTATGACCAAGGTGTGTATGGTCTAAGGGCTTTGCTGAATCAGGACCCTACTTCATGCAAAATGTACCTGCTATCAAACATATATTATGCTTGATTAAGCTTAGTGTTAAGTTTAAGTGCCTTTTCTCCTCCTTTCAGTTAACTCCACCTGTGGCGAGAGCCATTTATCTTGAATTGCTTTATTGCAGTGATTAAGTATGTCTTGTCCACAAAGCAGTTTGCATGGTATTTCAGTGAAAGGCTTGAAATCCCATTCACATTTTTAATATACATTTCTCTCACATAAATTATCACAGCTTGGTTGGCAGGTCTTGCATGAGTAATAAGGTTGTTGGCACAAACAGATACTACAGATCTATTAAGTAAAGGAGAAGCTTTTGCTTGTTCCTACACTTACATGAGATTCAACTTGTACAAAATGGTTTAAGATACTGGTGTTTTGCTAGCAGGACATGAGCTGTGAAGTAACATATCCTCTCCAAAATGCATCAGCAGCAGTACTGATAATAAATCCCCATGCACTAGTCTGAAAACTGAGCTTTCATTGCTCATGCACAGACTGCAACCAAAATCTTGTGTTGTATGAAAGAGTCACACTGCTGAAAGAGAAGTGAGCCAAATGCACTTTTTACATGTGAAAGGAATGTGTTCTCTTTTGAGTAAATAATGACAGAGTCATGTTTTGGTTTGCTTTCTCTCTTTCATTCATAATTTCAGAAAGTGATCACTCAGGGTATATAACACATAACTCACAATTCTGTGAGTGTTCTTTGCTGAACTCTGCATCATGAGGCCTCAGCAATGTCTGCACACAGAGACCCTGCAGTGCCATCCTGCTCCACTGCTGCTGGAAGAGCATGAGCTGGAGAACTTTGTCTCAACATCTGTTTTTAAAACATTTAGCACTCTCGCAGCGTACACCTGACCTGAAGTACTTAGCCCAACGGTGGGAATCCTCCACTGCCTTTATTTAGGGTTTTGAATCAAGTCTTCTGTAACCAATTAAATACAGGAATAAGAATGTATTGTGAGGAAATGCCTTTGGAGTGTCCAGCCTTTAACACCTGTACCTGTCACCAATTTTGTGTAGGATTAGCAAAATAAATCCTTTCGGAACAGTGTAAGGTTACATTTGTCAACCAAATGTTGTGTAGTTCTACAGTTACACTGAGTGCTTGGGATTGCTTTTCCATCACACACTCTCTATAAAGGAATAGATAGAATAGGAATAGAATAGAATAGGAATAGAATTTTAGGGGTTGGAATGGTCCTTACAGATCATCTAGTCCCAACTCCCTACTCTGGGCAGGGACACCTCCCACCAGAGCAGGTTGCTCAAAGCTTCATCCAACCTGGCTTTGAACACTGCCAGGGTTGGGGCAGCCACAGCCTCCCTGGGCAATTTGTTCCAGTGTCTCATCACCCTTAGAGTAAAAAACTTAATCCTAACATCTAGCCTAAATTTCCCCTCCTTCAACTTGAACCCGTTGTCCCTTGTCCTATCACTGCACTTCCTAACAAACAGTCCCTCTCCAGCTTCCCTTTAGCCCCTTCAGATACTGGAAGGTGCTATGAGGTCTCCATGAAACCTTCTCTTCAGGCTGAACAGGCCCAACTCCCTCAGCCTGTCTTCGTAGGGGAAATGTTCCAGTCCACTTATGAACTTTGTGGCCTCCTCTGGACTTGCTCCAACAGTTCCATGTCCTTCTTATGTTGAGGGCACCAGAACTGTACACAGTATTCCAGGTGGAATTACTCTTATGTTTAAATGATGCACAAGTGAAGGAAACAATATGAAAATGTGAAAGGCAAACTCTGAAGCTTTTGTGCACATGGATTAAAATGTATCTGTGCAACTTGTGAATAAATTTACCATGATCCAAAAGAGAATTATCAGGAAACCAAGACAACTCTGCAACTAAGGATCCCTTTAATGCACAGAAGAACATATCCTATCCCCTGCTCCAGAGGCTGGCAGCAGCTCAGAAATGCAGGATGCAGTTTTGGATGTCTCTATGTGCACCACAATCAGTTTGCCAATATAGCTCTAGAAGTTTTCAAAGAAGAGCTGGAGCAACATGGATGCAATAAGGAATGGCATTACTGATGCTCTGTGTATTATTTTGGGGGTTTATGAAATCATCAGCCTAGGATGATGTTCAATCCAGGGGAATCATTCACATTTCAAGCTTTGTCATCTTACAGACTTTCATTAATAAAGTTGAAACCACAGCAATTTATAACTGTTTTCTACTCATAATCATTAACAAATCCGTTATTTAAAAGTGCTCCAGAGATTGTGTTATCTGAAATTGCTGCTTGACTGCCTTCTCCAAATTCAGTCTGCTAACCCCTGACTCAACTTAGTCCTGAAAGATGAGACAAGAGAAGAATCCTGTATGTCCTAATACTCAGGAAAAGGGAGAGAAGGTTAGAAGACCTTGGATTGTTTACCCTAGCAAAATGAAGGGAATACAACTGCTTTCTTAGCAGTAATTGGGGGAAAACACCACTAAGAGGGAAGAGCTATTTAAGCAAAAGAACAAAATTGGCACAAGAACAATCCAGCCTGGAAAAGCACATAAGGTTTCCAAACATCAAACAAATGAGATTTTAGAAAGCTTCTTAATTAGAAGAGCACATGTAAACTCCCTCAGTATTGCTCCACGTCTTGCTATGGTTAGGAATTTAATTGTGAAGTCCAAGAACTCATTCCCAAACATTTGGCCTTGGTGATCTTAGGTCTTTCCCAGCCTAAATGATTCTATATGTTCTATACCTCTGTTATTAGGTAAAGAGCTTGTTGTGAGAGCTTGTATTTTAATAAATGGACATTAAAGACATTTTTAACCAAGCCTTTTCATACACAGTACAAACACATCAAAGCACCAAGCTGCATTAAACTATTTGCAAAGCCAAACTTCCCATGGGCCACATATGGAAATCTTTACGCAGCCAAGAGGCACAGTAAGTCTCATCCCCTGGAGGGCTCTGCCAAGGACCAGAAACGACTCTCGAGGACATTTGCAGCGTGAGGCTGGGTGGACACGTGGCCAAGACTAAGGATAGCTCCACTCGCCCTCCCTGGCTCCTCTCCTCCGGCCGAGGGGATCCCTGGCTCCCCAGCAGCCCTGATGGATTGAATCGACCTGGGGGTTGCACTCCGACTCTTGCAAGCCCACGAAGTCAAGAGGCACCGTGTGGCGGCACCTCCCTGAAACATGCTCAGGTGAGCAGCACCTCCTGCCCCAGAGCTCCCTCAGCTCCGCTCCTGACACTGCTGCGTCCCTGCAGCCCTCGGGGGTCCCGCGGCCTCGCTGCAGGGC
>NW_008675134.1:0-13058 GCF_000695815.1 Acanthisitta chloris
CTCTCCGCCCCGGGTGGGATGTGCTGGCTGATCCCGCTTTGGGGAGCGCGGTATAGATCGGGTGCGGAGAGTGGCGTTATCAGCACGCATCGAGCAGCCTGGCTGTATCCTCGAGTCAGGGTTCGTGTTTTTGCTTTCTTTGGCAACACTTGTGTGGCTCCTAACGCCAGTAAAGGCTCATTGATCGGAATTGGAATGGTAATAAACGGTATTGCCATTAATGCTGTCATTTCCACGTGTGATCAATATCCGACCTCTCAGACGGGTCTGTGTGCAGCTGTACAACTCTGACAGCCGTGGGTTGTGAAGCAGGATACTTTCACTCGATCCAGACCCCAGGTATGCCCTATAATAAAGGCCTCGTTCTCTGTCTCTGAAAGCACTGCAGCTCCGTGTGTTTCCAGAGCTTAGGTCTCCAAAAAGCGTTTGAAATAACAGACAAAGCCATCAGTTCTGGAATTTCAGTTTAAAAAAATATAATTTCCTCCAGGTTTTTTTAACCTATTTTTATTATATTTTCTTTTTTTTTGCATGCCAACTTGTAATTAGAGATGTTGTATAATGATTACAACTGAACCTGAAACCACTGGAAACTCACAGGTTTTATTGCAAACTCGAAATTCAATCCAGGTTCATCAAAGGTTTGCTGTGATTCAAAATCCTTTCCAGCCAATGTCTGGCAATTGATAGGTTTACTTTTAAACCCCACAAGCCCTCAGGTTTTCACAGCGGGAGGGTGTGGGGGGGAGGAGGTAAAACACAACAGTTTGCTTTGTTATACAAACTACCGTGTACTTCGCACGCCCCTGGGGGGAAAAAAAAAAACCCCAAGAAAAAAACCCAACAATAAAACCCGGCAAGCCAACACTTTAAAAAAGATCTACACCTGGAAACCCCTGTAATTCATTTGGGTGGAGTGATTGAAAACCAACTCGTATGCTTACCGTGAAGTATAAAATGATGTGCTTCAGTGAACACTGGCTCTTTGTTTGAACTTCGAGAAGAATGGGAGCTGTGTTAGACGATCTCATGACACCCAATGTTTCAGGAGGGATGGGCCACGTACCAGATCCAAGTAAACATGGGAAATTGTTCTGAGTAAGGTGAAGGAAAACCGTGTGCCAGCCCAGCTCCTTATGCCTGAGGCTATGTCACCATTTCTGTTGTTAGGTGAAAACTTTTAGTAAAAAAAGATGTACCAAGTCATATTGGTAGAGGTGTGAGGGAGTACGTGGGTATCTGATGCCAGTCTTTATGCTGGGAGCTATTGAACCAACACTGTAAAAGTTACTTCAAGTCAGATAACTCTTGAGTGGTTTGGAAGGGTAGAGGAGAGCAAAACTAATGCCTGCTTCCCCTTTACCTCCACGGGATTCTAGCAGGTACCTCCGGTGGCCAGCACTGCAGATTGCTATGTCCAGAGTGTGGGAGAGGTGGTTAGGTGATGCTGAATGTGCAGTTCCAGGTCACTGCTCCATTTCATTGCTGTGAGGTGATAGATCCCACTGATGTACTGAGTCATCTGTGCTTTATCCAGATAGATTCCATATCTTCCAGTAGAAGTCTCTTGACATTTCATCCTTTCTCATTGCTCACATTGCTGTTAAAAAGCAACAAAGAGGATTTTGATTGCTATTCTTTCCTTTATAGGAGAGTTCAAGATTGAGAGGTATGGATGAGATATGCACGTGACTCCGTTTTTCCCTCAGATGTGCCATCTGTTGAACTACTATGTGCTGTTCACTCTATATGTTCTTCTACTGTACTTGACATCCTGACAAATACTTAAACTTACACATCAGGTTTGAGGTCATTTTTACATTACATAACATGAATGGATTTATTTTTGTTTCACCTTTTACATTTCAGAGCTCTAGATGTTTTACAGTTTTTGCATTTCCAATTAAGAGCATGCATATCTATATTACCTCTTGCACATCTTTCTGCACAACTGACCTAACAACTTGTATGCTAAATGCAAGACAAATATAACAACAGAAAGATGGAGACACCCCCAGTAACATCTTTCCCTCCAACCCAAGGGGTATTTGGAACTTAAGGAAGGTAGTCTTTATCCTGATAATTGCAACCTCTAAAGTGTCAAATAAATCTCTGTCAAATTCAAGAAAGTTTGGTTCTGAAACTCTTCTAGATGTCTTTACCCTCCTTGCATTACCAGTTAAAACTTTCCCATTATACTTTTGGATGTTGCTAAGCCCATCATAGCATATTTTTTAACACAGGCTATCATTTAATTTTGTTTATAATGACTGGCAGATGTCTAGCATAATATATAATTTCACAGTGAAATAAATTACTAATATTCCAGTGCTATATGGTAGAATCTACATCTTACATGCTATTTTCCAATGGTATTTGAATAGTATCTAAAGTCTAGATGTTATAGTAAATTACGTATTCCTAACCAGGAAAAATACTTCCTTCTTTTCTATTTCAGGAACCTTTAGCCATTCTCCTAGAGCACAAGGGGATTTGGAGAGATTTAAATGAAATCTTTCAAAAAATCAGATAGTCAAGGATTCTCATTATCCTGCTGCTCCCATCCAACTTTCCACCCCTCTGTACTTTTGCTTCCTTTGTGAAAATCTGCTCATTTATTTTGTGAGCCTTAGCAAGATCCAAAGCCTTGAAGTTCTGGCTCTTCGAGGTTGGAGATCCTAGAGAAAATTGAGAACTGTATTGACTGAGATTTTTTCGGTGTTATCAATAATGCCCATGGCAGGGTTTTCATTGTATTTTGACTTCTGAAAAAAATAAAACCTCAATCCAATGTACTGCAAATTTCAATTAAATGTGTTATTTTACTGCCTGATGTTCACAGAGGCATTTTTAGGGCATACTAATTCCACAGGGAACCAGCAGTCAATGCTCTTGTCATAACAAACCATGGACACGTGGTCTGAGGAGGAGGAAACAATGCTGAGTCTTACTGATGCCTTTGAACAGCCTCCCCTCATATAGCTGCTTTTCAGATGCAAATGTGGGGCAAACAAAGGGTCTAAAAAGGATGGGGATTCACTGTGTGCACAGGTGACCCTGGACAGTAGCTTCCAAATAGAACCACCCCACATTCACCCAGCTACTTGTGGTACATCGTGGTAACAGGGCAAGCAACAGATGAACTGCCCTGCCTCAGGGGTACCTCTGCAGCTCTTGCTCACATTCTTCAGTCCCCTGTTGTCAGACCTACTGACAGACTCGTATGATTACAGAGAGCTGTGTGGCATTTTGTTCAAAGGGTGGGTTCAATGATCTTGGAAGTCTTTTCCAATCTTAATGTTTCTATGATTCTATTCTATCATTCTGTGATTTCCCATCCTGAGCCTTCTGCTCTCAATTGACAACCATTCTCAGCAATGTCCACCTTTCAGAGTAGAACTTTCCATTCTTTACCCAGAGATGGGATATTACTGTGGTCTGCTTGTCATTTCTGTAGTTTTGATAAAATAGCCTGTGATTTTTAAAAAAGAGCACATTCCCTGTTATTGACCAAATCCTGTCTTATTTTTACTTTGAGCAGACAAAATAGCTGACAACTGAAATATAGCATGGGAATAGCCTTCAAGAGGGAGTGAAGCATGGCCTTGTTCTGAAATAAATTGTTTTACTGAATTCCATCCTTTTAAAATTATATAGCACTGTACATTCCTCAAGCCAGGGTCCAGCCCAGAAAGAAACTGGTCCCTGAGTTTGTCTAAACATCGAAGAAGCTGTTCTGTAAAAGTCCCTATTTTGATAGGGTTTTGTTCTGTAAGACACTATTTGGCTAAAGCAACAGGCATCAAGAGCTGGACTCTGGGAGGCAGCTAATAGGTGAAACACAGTATATCTATCAGTGATTATGAATGCATTAAAGTCCTCAGAACTGTTTAAACAAGTTCTTGCAACACATTTTCTGTATGTATGTGTTTAAGCAAATGCACCTTTCCACATTACCTAGAAGACTTTTACCAGTTATCTTCTTCCCCCATGCCATTCATCACAGCTTAATGCTCATATTTCTCCGGAGAAACATAGGAGGAAACATTATTTTGTGCCATTACGGAAGACACCAAAAGGACTTTAGGAGTTTCTGAGGACTTGCAAAACTGCATTGCACTTCTGTGCTGACTGTCCAGTTCTTTTTAGATTATTGTACCAGTACCTGTTGCATGCAATGGTTTAAAAGCATGCAGAGCTTTTAAAGTCCACAACACTAAAGCTGAGCTTGAACTTAGTTGAAGGTGTTCATTCAGGTTTTGGGTAAGCTCTGAAAAGTCACTCAATGTGCCCTTCAAAGATTCATGAGAAACTGGGAAGAAAAATGGACAGGTGGCCTTTCAGAATGTGTTGCCACTGAGGTACAGCAGACAAAGAGATCTAACAGTAGAGGTGGTTGAGTTGGGTGAGGTCTTACAGGTGTTAATTGACTGCAGTGAAAATGAGAAGACAATAGAAAAATGAATGTAAAAGAATAATATATAGATGGACCATCTAGAGATACCATTTTAGCAGCAGCTTTTTGGGCTAAATACTTGGCTGGTATCAGTAGAATAAATAACACAGTATTGCTTCTGTTCCCTTGTTAGGTAAACCTGGATATATTTATAGCTTAATTGAGTAAACATGCACATTTAAAATTCAGTGAGTAGAACGTTTGTAAAAAGTTAATGGATGAAAGAAACAAATCGAAAGTAAAATCAACGTGATGCAAAATCACATTGCACTTTTCATCCAGCTTTTAACCAGGCTGAGCATGTTTTGATTGGCACAACATGGCGATATTTTGTACATAAAAAGAAATACAGAGCTGGGTAATTTCCTCTTGAGAATCTTTTAAGAGCACGCAGCTTGTGAATTGTCAAGTGATAGACCTATGTCAGGAAAGTGTTGGAACTAGATGAACATTAAGGTCCCTTCCAACCTAGGCCATTCTATGACTTCATTATATCTCTTTTTCTAGGTTTTTTGGGTTTTTTTGTTTGTTTTTCCCCACAAAGTGTAAGTGATTTGGAGGTTGCAGAGGAGATACCACATAGCACAGACTTCTGAAACGCATTTTTAATTGTCAAACCCCAGCCCCATTAGTGACAAAAGATTCAACAACTTCATTTGAATAGTGTGATTCATCTAGGAAGAATAATGACAGGCAAGTTGTCCATAGCCTCAAAACCACTCACAGGGCTGTTACGTCCAGTAGTGCTATGTCCGGTGATCAGTTTATTAAGGTGGTTTGGAGGCAAATTAATTATTTAAAAGTACAATAAATTGAGAATTCAGTCTTCCCTCCCTTAATGGATTTATCATTCTTGAGATTACCATTAGATCCTCAATACCAGATATTGTTGAACTCTTATCTGAAAGAAGACCTATTTCAGAAAACCTTGACTTAAAATAAAGAAAGCTTATAAATATCAAATTACTTTTAAGTAATGCAGAGTTCTGTAGTGTTGAGCAGGTCTGATGAGATTGGTAGTGACTTTGTTTGGCTTATCCAGGCATAAATGTCCAATACAGATTACTGCAAAACCTGTTACTGAAATTAAATGAAAGAAAGTTAGGCTTGGCTTGGAGGAGAGCAATTACTCTCCTGTAATAATTGTTGGTGTTACAGTGGTGTGTTCCAAACTTTTATGTGATCCAAATTCTTATGTGTTTCTACCTCTTCTTGTTAATTGGAAATTGATACATATGAGGGTGCTGAGAAGTCTGCCTGAATATAAAATGATCTAAAGAAAACAACCCTGAGCATAAACAACCACAAGTGACAATATAAAAAACATTACCCATTCCTCCAGCACATTTATCCATTAAAAAGGAATATATTCAGGTTCTTGCTGTTAACCAAGAGATGGCTATGATTTGAATAAGAAAGAGGCTCAAGAAGCCCAGTATATGATTCAGCCTTAGCTTCACAAATTTTAATGACAGTCAGGAATGAATATTGGAATCTGCAATCAGTCAGTTCATACTCAAGGAAACAAGAATATGATTAAAGATATTTCAAGTCCAGGACTATACTCACATTTATTTTTGCAATCTCACTGGCTATGAACTGAAACAAAACTGGGGCCCAGCCATGTGCACTTCATACCTCAGCAGCATAGACACTGGTGTCCCAATCTATGCTGCTGATCAGTGACAACACACCGGAAAAGGAAAGTTCTCATCTGGCAGAGGTTTTCTGGGATTACATGCAGGGGAGAAAAAAAGACCTGGGCAGGTAAATATACTGAGCAATATGTAGCCCTCTTGTCAGCCTACCATGTACATTTGTCGACTGAAGTGGGGATATATGACCTCTCGAAGAAGGAAGAATAGATATTGTATTACTTCTTAATTTCATATAAACTCAGAATTGTTAATTCTCTGTAGATACTTTTGCAGAAACAATTGCTAAAAATTCGTGGTTGCCATCTTGTCTGTAGATTTAGGCAGATTTTATCCCTGAGGGAAATTAATCAAGCCACATTGATACATACTCAGCAGGCTCACAAGTCATAACTGCCGTCTGGTATAGTGATTGCTCACGTCATTCCACAAAAGCTCTCTCTATTAGAACAGTCTTTCATAAGCCACTACTAAACTTCTCTTTGAAAGTGGAAAGTCTCATCAGATAAATCTTACAAACTCATAAAGACTTTGTCTCTGGGGTCTGACAGCTATTTTCTGGTTGTTCTTAGAATATTACTATCTCAGTTCTGTGTACTTTAACTCCAAGATTTCAGTGTGACTTTCAGATATCTACCATAAAGCCCTAAGTTTCCACTTTTATGTTCCTTCATTTCAGAGCTGAAGTATTCTCTTTAGTTCCCAGTTTTTAAAATAAGCTACTAAAATGGAAAAGGCTACCTACTCCAAGAATAAATGTGTATATATCTTATACAAAGTAAGTTAGCTTCTGCCCAACAAGTTTATTGGCAGTTGAATTACCATACCCTGTCTTTGCTGGATGGCAAGTGACTCACTCTGAATTACTGTATGTCAGGATGTTGGAGCCGTGTGTAAAGTTGTTCTATTCTTTTATTTCCACCCTTTTGTTAGTTCTAAATTTAAAACTTGCATTTCTTATATCCAGTTTTAGTTGTGTAATACCTGGAATATTTCTTCTGTCTCTAGAATAACTTTATAGGAACAAACCAGAAAAGCTGAAAAGAACAGCATTGAGGAAGACAATACCACCTGAAAAAGGATAGTGTTATACATTTAATAATAATTTTATTCAAGTCTGAAGAGTGTTGAAAAGTAAAAACTTTGTAGAGCAGAATTGGTGGAGTTTACCTGGTAACTTGTTACAGAACTTGTTGTTACTTGAAAGAAGGTTCATATAGCCATTTATGTGAGAAAATTGCTTTACCTGACCTCCTTGTTAATGGATTCTGAAATTCTCTTCATTTTAATGCAGGTCAAAGGAAAAATAACTTTATGTAGTGCAATCTGGCAGATTTCATAATGAACTTGGCTGCTTTGTTTCTGTCTGTGCTAGACTGATTCTTTATTATCATGGTTATCACTTACACAACTGAGTTGTATTACTGTACCTGTTATCTCAACAATGACAAACTAGGGGACAGAAGAACAGTTCAAGAATGCCTGTAGCAAATGCAGTGCCAACCTTCATCAGTTGTGACAAATAAATTGTACTACATTACCATCCTTTTATGTGCTGTAAATCAGCCCACATCCTTTGTTTTGCCAAACTCCTTCCAGATGCCACTTCCCTCAAATAAACCACAGTCTTCAGGTTCTCAGCAATATTTGTTTGCAGATTGATATGTGTTTAGCCTACAAGAAGATAATTTCCCCAGGTTTAATGACTGGATCAATACCTTTTACTGTTGGACTCTGCTTTATCCCTTCCTGTTCTTAAACTACAATGTCTTCTGGGTAGGGACACTTTGGAGGCAAACAGGAATCCTACATCTTTATAGTACTGATGGCAGTAGCAGCATTGATACAGTTTGCAAAGTGGTGTTCCTGTATAAAGGACTGGCCATTTTTCACCTTGAGCTTGGGTTTGGGTGGCTTATTATCTTCCTAATTCAGAACTGCTCCAGGAGACCTGAGGCAATCTGTAGGGTTTCCAGCATGGTTTTCGCCATATTCCAGTGTATTTCTCTCCCCTCTTGGACACTCAGATCCCAAAGAAGAGCAGGGCTTTCTTCTAGTCTCAGACACCTCAAGGAGGTGTTTAAGAATGAATCTGACCCCTGAAAATATTTCATATTAATTTCTGGTGGACCTGATCTTGATATTTTCTAAGTCATCAATATTTCAGTCTTCAGGAAATATCGTAATACTTCTTAAGTCCTGTTCACAATAATTTGGCACATTTGTCTAATTTTTAGTGTCCCAATGAGAGGAGGCATCCAGCTGTTTACTCCTTTTACAGTACTCACCTGAGTGCCAGCACTTAATGACTACTCACTGTGTGGCACTGCTATAAATGATAGCACTAGCAGTAACACCACTAAAACAACAATATCATTAAATCATTTTCCCAGAGGAGATAATAGACAACGATGAAGTGAAAGAAGAAAACTATGAATATAAATGATGTTAGTCTGGGAGAAAATCACCAGTTTATTCAGTAGGCAAAAAAAAAAGACAACAACTATCAGAAACCTTTCTAGCTCCTAAGGATGAAGGGCTAAGATTCCCGTTAATTCCATCTAACTATAGGTTTTATTTGGAAAAAATATAGATTCATAGAGAACCTGTCCTTGCACAGCTGAAATGCCCTTTCTCCTGTTTCCTTTCCCACTGGAGTAATTAGGTATGGTAGCAGTTCAAACGTGGTTGCCTGGCATTTATGATTAGAATTGTTAATTCCAGAGTACTAAATATTTCATTTAATAAGGAATATAGTCTGCTTAAAATCTCACTTCTGCCTACATTTTTTGCATTTGATATTACAAGTAGCATCTGCAAATATAAAGATTAGAGAGTATATGTTAGAGAGTATATTCCCCCTATTTTTCAATGTGCTTGGATAATGCATTTTGTAGCGATTCACATCTGGTTATTTGGTTGCTATCTTTATATAATCAATGAGAGTTCTGTCCAGCAACACAGGCTCTCCACCTGGTACTGTGAATAGTCCCACCGAAATCAGTGCTTCATTCATCACGCCTGATGATAACGGTTTACTAGATCAAGCCAGGTCTCATAACTCTCCATCCTGCCACCCTGATCTCCCCTGCCCCCTCCCTCCTTCCTGAGGGTGTTTTCAAGCCATTTGGAAGAGAAGAATGTCTATTAAATCACCAAAAATGGTAAAAATTGTTGAGATATCAAGATTTAGCTTTTAAGGCCACTAGAAGGGATCATTTGTGGGTTTTATGTGTTGGAAATAGTGTCATCCAATGATACCCTCTGCTAAGTGGCCACACTTGTGTTCAGCTCACTTAAATGTCTGAAAAAGAATTTGGACTTTATTTTTTTAAGAGTCTAAGTCTTTAAGCAACACTTAGTCTCATAATGGATTTCAATGACTAATCAACTTAATTTTGAAAATGTGTCAAGTTTTAAGTTCCAAAAATTGCTCTTGAAAATATCTCTCTAAATTAGTCTTTGCTTTTGCCTACATTAATTACTGTTTTATCTACATATTATACATCTCAGAGAGGGTTGTCAGTAATGAAATTATTAAAAATATATTGTTAGCAAGCACTTAAGTTAAAATTATTTTTACTGTAATGTTTTTAATCATCAGCTGTTAGGGATTTGAGTCATGCCTGATTTACAATGAAATCTGCATTTCTAGCACCTGGAGGAGATAGGTTATTCTATTGGCTTATGCTAACAAAGAATGCTCCAACAAGTCTTTGGGATCACAAAGTGGAAGCCTACCTATCCAGTCATAAATTATAAGCAGTCTCATTAATTTATTTCAGGTTAGCACATGAAGGGCTTTTTATAACCACTGTTGCTATAAGGCATGTAGAGTGCCTAGCAGCATGCAGGGATTCCAGAGAGGTTTGTGATCTTCCCATCCTGCTGTGTTCAAAGTTTCAAGGATTGTCCTGAAGCAAGTGTTTGATGGATAGCATACAGTGCTCTTCCATTGGGCACTGTGAGTCATAGCATTGTGTATTGTACATGTTTATTCAACTTCCACAGACCAGCATATCCCACACAGAGACCTAAGTGTTTCTTTTTCCTCTCTCTAAGGACAAACTTTCTGATTCTATTTTATATTCTTTATCCGCAGATTGTGAAGTGGAATAGAGTTCCAAATGTAGAGATGGTGACTTGACTCTGCTTTTTTTTTTCCTTCACATGGAGAAATAAGCCTTGATTAATGATGAGTTTCTGTTCACAGTGTTCTTTCTTTTAAAAGGCAAAACCTGTTCTCTGTGTGTGTGTAAGATGACAGATTGACAGCCCTGGGAGACTGAAAGCCCTGTGTTTATCCCCAGTACAGATACAGCACAACTAGCAAAAATGCAACATTCTGTGAGATATCCTACCAGTGTATTTCAGCCCTAGTCTACGTGGCCAGGGAAATATTCAGGATGCTAGAGTTTATTTTATTTATTCAGGTACTGCGATCCTTTGTCTTTGCCAAAGCTACCCACCACAGCAATGGCAGTTTCTGTGAGGGAGGGGATGAGATTGAGGCAGGAATAATCCTGTGATCAAAGATAAGTAGAAGGTAGGAAAAAGCATGCAGAGGAAAGGTGACCAGAGGAACTCCTCAGGGCCTTTCTTCATGCCCTATGCCTGGCGTTTAGTACCCAGAAAGTGAGTTTAAAATTATGTGACTCTTGTGAATTTTGGTCAAGAATCTGCACAGGCAGCCCAGCTGAAATACGTTCTTTCTTTCTTTTCCCTCTGAAAATAAGGTTCTGTTGCAACCTGGTGCAAGGAATTCAGAAATTACTGAGGGGATATTTGGTCTTAGTGAACATGCAGTAAAGTGCTACCTTGCACTACTACAGCAGTAGTATATGATTAATTTTGCAATTAATAGCTCATGTTTCTCCCCTGTGCACCCAGATACTGAGCTGTCTGAAACCTGATTCAAGAGATCTTGCTGCAGCTGCAGTGTTCTTGGTACAACTCCCCTGTGCTTTTATAACACCATAACTAATGTTTCAATGCTATGCTATTCCCAAAGTCCCTAAATCTTATTTCGTCCTTTTCCTTTTTTTCAGCTTTCTCACTTTCTACGAATAACATTTGCTGCAAGGATGTGAATATTCTTTCCATGTCAGGGAAAGTCTACCTGATGCTGAGCTCTCTTATTTCTGTATTTTCACACTGAATTCTAGAGCATGACAGCAATTCCCTCTGTCCTACAAGACAAGGAGGCAACTCATACCATGAAAGATTGAAAGAGTTTGGGCCATTGAAGGCCCTTCACAAAATCTTTCCATCCAGCTCTGGAATCTGCACAAGGCCAAACGTTTCATATATATGCCTGATGAAGAATTTTGATGCTGTTTTCATGTCCTTGAGAACACTAATGAGCTTTCTGGGAGCACATTTAGTTGCTCACAAAAAGTGCAAATTCAGGATAGCTGGGGGCTTTTCTGTAAGTTTGCTGAGGCTTTAAGTCATCAGATACAGGAGAGTTTTTTAATGTCTTACTGAGAAATATGCAAGATACAGGCTGTAAGTTTTCTCTCCTACCAAAAGGAGATTTTTTCCTCCTTGAATTGCCAGTAGAAATATCTTCATGCCTCATCTATGAACATCATGTCCTATCAGGAAAATCTCCTTTCCCAGTAACTGAGTAAAGTATTTGCTCTGTTTGCAATTTCATGTGCTATCATGTGATAACAAGACTGTTATTTGGAAAAAATCTGTTGATTTTTATTCTTATAATTACAGTGCTTTCTTAGTTGTCTGTTTAAATGTTCTTTGGTCCCCAAGGCCATTTTTAAACAAAGCCAAATTCAGTAACAAGTATTTTTATGTTTTAGCATATGAAGTTTTTTGTTATTTGTAAACTTTTCTATCAGTTCAGTTAAAATTTGAAACATAAATTTAGTTCAACTAGCATCATCTGAAGTGTATGTACTTCGCTTTTACATTCATTTTGTCAGCTGTACATCCCCCATACCATATGTTATGATACTCTCAGAGAGAAGCTAAATATTTTCTGCACAGTAATTGTTTTCATTTCTATTAAAAGAGAAAGGCACAAATAATAGGTATGCTGAAGGCATGCAATCTTTGGCATGTCACTAAATCCTTGATGTCTATTAAAACCCCACCTAAACTTGCAATTCCCTTGACAGAGCATGTAGGAAGGCCTTTCTCCATCTGCTGTTTTTGCTGATGAGATGCCAAATGTCTTCACAGATACTCTCATAGGAAAGGAAGGAAATGCAATTACAGGAATCTTGCTCTTAAAAGCACCATTTGAGGAGAAAAAAAAGGTGAAATATATGAAATCACCTCAGGGAATTATTAGAAATTATATTGATTTACAAAAGAAAAAGTCTAACTGATTTTTATATATTGGTGTTTAAAAATGTTTGAAATGTCCATCATTCTCAGCTAATTTAGCTGTCCTCTTGCCTTTAAACTTACAGTTTAGCACAGAATAAGAAAATAGCTTTTATCAAGTTTAAGCAAACCTAGTAGAAGTAACTGAATCTGAGTGCTTTAATGAGAAGACCAGTGTTTTAAATGCAGTGAAAATGTTAAATCTTAAATCATCCTATATATATGCCTCAGCCTCATCTAGAAGAGTTTCATAGAGTGGCATTGTATTTTAGATGTATGCACGCAGATGTGCTTTCAAAACAACAGCAAATTGTTGCCAAAGACACACTGCTTGCTTTGCTCATTTGTAATGCACTGGTATGGAATTAAAACATTCCCTTAGAGACTGAAGTGATAATTATACCATTTATTTGGTGACACGTCTAAACCGAAATGTCCAGAGCGAATCAACTGACATATTTTGACATTTTGAGTAATTTTTTCTTCTTTTTTTTTTTTTAAGAGATGTAAACATGAGAAACAGAATTCAAACAGCTTTAGACAGGAATTTCAGGAATATTCACAACCATTTGCTTGAATTGAACTGTAATCTTAAAAGC
>NW_008675134.1:13090-32480 GCF_000695815.1 Acanthisitta chloris
CTTTGTGAACCATAGGTGATACGTTTTCTGTGTTCTCAAATATAGGTGTAAATTGAATCAGGGTAAAACTAGCAAGAGTAAACAGGAAAAGAATTAAAACACTATGTCTTTGTTGTTTCATCTCCTTTGCTATAAAGTGCAATCAGTACTTTACAACAGGGTTAATATGGTCTCTTCAAACATGCTATTATTCTTTCAAAATAGCACAATAACTTTATTAGTTATGCTGTCTGCAGTCTTTCCAATGTGACAGGATTGTGTGGGTGTTCAGATTGTAAGTAATTTTCTTGGTGCCCTCTGTTGGAGTATTTTTCGTGAGTGCTAACAATAGCAGCTAACACCACACAGCTGCACGAAATTGAAGTGGTGGAAGTTCTAATTCTAATTAGTATAATTAATACAAATAAAAAAAGTTCCACACTGAGAGACTTGCTGTTTCTGCTTAGTAGTTATTGAATATTCAGATTCCACATCTGCCAGTCCTTTACTATTCAAGTGAGGTTGTAGTGGTTTATTTCTTTTTTTTTTTCCTTTTCTGCTTCAGTGACATTCAGGTGTACTGAAAGGTTATTTTAAAACATAGCCTAGAGACTGATTTGTAACTAGGTGTTTGTATTCCTTCTCGTACCTTACTTTTGGAAAGCATCTGTTTTGTAAATAAATGTGAGTAAGCATTGGCCCCGTTTGGTGTAGCAGTACCTCCTGGTTTTGGTTTCAGATAAATTCTGTGTTCACAAGGGAATAAACAGGGATTTCTTCCTTTGCAAGAGAGTTAAGATGAGCATATTTAGAAATAATCAGTATGACCCACCAGACCACTATAGCAAACACCTCAATCAAATGGTTAATGGTCAGCCTTCAGGAGGGGAGGAAGAATGCCTCACAGTCAAAATTACTGTTTGATGAGATTTGAGTATATTAGTGATTCACTTCAGAAATTGGCTTGGATCCCATGGTTCCAAGGACTGTCATCCCATGTAACTTTGTCCACACCCTAACCCTGGGCAAGAATCTGGGGGTTTTTTTAAGCTTGGTCAAGTCTTGGTATTCAAACACTTGCTCATCACTATTTCTGCTTATAATCCAGGGTGCCAGTATCCTGGCAGAACAGTTTTTCATTTTTCTTTGGTCATACACATTGCCATAGTGAAAGGGTAGAAACATGATGTACTTGCTAATAATGAGAAGTACCTTAGGTACAAGTAGCTGCATTCATGTAGCAAAGTGCTACTCAGCTCTACATTGTGGGCGAAGGAATGCTCAGTGGCATTCAGTGCCACTGGATATGAGTGTTACCTATATGTCTGGTCCCAATGTACAAAATAGGGTAGAAGTCATAATCCAAGAGGAGATTAGTTAACATAGAAAGGATAAACATGTTGGCTGGTGCTTATGAAAATGGAAGAACTGAGGAAAATGTTATCTTTTGTAATTAAGTCAGTATTGGGCAATCTGGACTGATCCACCTGCCAAAGTCATAAGTGGTCATATCTGCACAAAGTGATAATTTTTCTATCCCTTTTCTTGTCAAGATTGAGTCAATCATCATGGGACAGACCACCTATGTGTAAAAAGATCTATGTCTGGCAGGAGCTGATATGGAACATGCAGATGGGCTTACTGGCTTTGAAAAGCAAGTAATTTTCCATTAACACTTCCTGTAGAGGATAAGGCCCTGATACCTCTCATATGAGCGGAAATTAGGCCATTATTTGAGGTCTCAGATACTGCAGCTGATAGCTGTGTAAGTTACAGTCTTTTTCTAAATTGCCCTTTCATCTTTCAGTCTGGCTTTATGTCTGGATACACCACTGAATGAATCACTCATGTTAATTAATAGTCAACATATTAGCTGCATGAGTTGTTTGTAATTTCTTCTCCCTACATTGGCCTCACCTCAGATATCCATTATTAATAGTAAATTGTTTTATAGAACCACCCACTTACAGTTAGGTACTGTGCAAATGTGTATGAAAACACAAACCCACAAAGAATAGAAACTAAAGAAAGGTAGAATTAATGACCTCATTACTCCAGTTTGAATCTCTGTAACAGCACCTAATTCTCAACACTGGGATTTTGTTTCTGCAACTTTACTCTTCTTTAGAAGTTTCTCATTCTCTGTATGTGGTTGAAAGAACATTTATTTCCTCAAGTATTTTTAAATGAAACAAGTATAATATTTATAGTAGACCTTTTTATGTAAAAGGATCTAACTTTGGCACTTACATAATTACTAGATTTGATATGTCACAAATTTACATTGCTCAGCTATAATATTCTGAAATGTTCATTTGGGTTCCAGTAGTTTATCTCTGCTTTTTTTCCAGGTGTTTCTTACATGATCACTTTCCTGTGATTAGCAAGAATCAGTTGGTCTGAACTAGAATAAGTAATTGTTGGTATGAATCTCATGAAAAATGAGATATTCCCCAAGAACTACAGAGAAAAGAGACAGTTAGATATGCATAAATAATTAAACATACAGAAGAATTAAAAGTGCACAAGCATTAGTGAATTAATAAGTACATGTTGTCATACACATATTTTCTTATTAGGAATTGTAAGTAACTTGGGAGTAAGAGACTGTGGTGTTTACAAGAATCTTCTGAAGGATGTAAATAGTTAGGGCATCATATAAAAACCGAGAACTAAAAGAAAAATTAAAAGCTTATCAGGTTTCCCAGGCTGAAAGGAAATGAAATGGCAGCAAACAGCAGAATCTGGGAAAGCTGCAGGAAGATGAGAGCGTTTGACTTTTTTTTTTACTGTGGAGTTGAATGTCCAGTAAGAACTGAGGTCCTGGGACAAAAGAAGAGAGAAATGAGATGCTCCGAAGGGATGAGGTCTGGAGAATTTCACCTGGAATAAACAGGAAGGCAAATAATTGAAAAGACCTGCTATAAGAGAGTACTTTTAAGTGGGACAGGACACCCAGTGGTAATGCCATATAGCTGAGGTGAACATTTAGTGGTGGAGGAGCACTGGATCGAGAATTGTCCTTCCAAAGCACTATGCAAAGAGCTTGTTAAGATGGCATTTTGTTTATGGTAATCAAGGGATCTGCAAGCCAAGTTCTGACTGATTAGTCCTGTCAGAAGCCTGGCTTGTGTGTCAAATGTTTGCACTTCTTTAACCCACAGAAACATCCTGACTGCATAGGCTTTCGTGTTTGTGTTCTCCTGCAACTGGGGATATTCTTGGTCCAGAGAAGAAAAAAGAATTAGGTGAAAAGCATTAAAATGCCTCTAATTACACTGCATTTAGACTTACAGCTAGCCTGATATAAGTCAGGCAGTTAAAAAAAGTCAACAATATTCTCTTGTTTTTTGGGTTTTATCCTCCATAAGTGACCACATGCATGGACCTCTGTCAGGACTAAGCTAACTGGAACAGAAAGATATCACCACTTCTCATTACCTGCTACCAAACACTAACAGACAATAACTGCGTGTTCTCTGTTTCACTGCACTACATGCAGGTACGTCTTATGTGATTATCACATGAACAGACCAAGTTTGCAGGGAAGCAAGTGAGCCTTGTCCCTGTGATCCATGCCACTAGACCTGTAGAGTGCCAGGAAGTGTCTTAAAATACTTCATCCATTTTTAAGTGAGTATATCTCTGTGTCTTACACAGCAGATGCAGTGGTGGAATAATTTCTGGCTTGTTTCTCTTTCAGTCTAGCAATAGCCAGTAATAAATAACTTTGGACAGTAGCAGTAAAGATAGAAAAATAAAATTGTAGCTAGTATGCCATATGTTGATTTGCAGCTAGGATGCAAACCCTGCCTTCAAGAACATCTGTGTAAAACAGCTCTGCACTCCAGCTGCCATCACAGTTTTCTCCTTAGAAAAGGGAAAATGTTTCTACATCTGAGTTCATTTGAGGTACACACTCCAGGGAGGGCAGTTCTAGCATTATGTTTCCTGAAAACTTATGCCAGTTACCAGTATGACTTCAGCTATACTAATAGAGCTTGTTATATAGAATGTCACTGTACTAAATATTTTGGGTGTGTTTTTTGTGAAAACAAACAAACAAACAAACCAACAATTTTTGGTCCCTTAGGTATAAATACAAGGGACAAATACCCCTGACATTGCTATTTTCACTGAATATTTACTGTTGCATAAAACAGACCAGTGAATGCTATCATTTCATAGAAAGGAGGACATTCTTAAGCAAGTAAATTAATTGACAAAGATTGTTAAAAGGCATGAACTTTTTCAGAACTGAGTTTTTTATGCTGGGAATTACTGTATTATAGGGAGTAGTGTTATAATTACTGTAGAAGTAGGTGTCTCAATTCTGCAGTTTAGCTGATCACAGCATTTAAATTTTTTTCCCTGTTGATGTGTTGTTTCACAAGAGTGTAATTCAACACAACATTTTGAGAGAGGCTTGCCCATCATCATTAACACAAGCACCTATCATGGAAGAGTTCTAAAGTCAGTTCTCTTTTCTGATGACTCATAGCAAAGGATTTCACACATACGAATTTCAAACTTCCACAAATTCAAAGGTTTCTGATTAATATGAACATTAAACATGTAGGAGATGTCCCTAGTCCCATGTTAGAGTTAGAGTGAATGGATTCATGCCTACTTTCAGAGTCAAAATGTGCTTAAGTCCAAACATCATACCATTCACATGGAAATGTTCAGAAAGTGCTTTTACCCTGTAGGACTGGAATCATATATTTAAGACACAGTCATTACATTAAACTCATTTCAAAAACTATGAGTACTAGGAAAGTCAGGGGTATGTCTGGATTTCCACTTTCCAGAACACTTGGAAAGGTGCAGTAATAGAGCTGCTGCCTCTCTGTCCTCTTCCAGAAACAAATATCTTCAGTTTTTCTGGCTAATACCTATGATCCTTATTGCAAGCATTTATGCCCTGCATGTTTCTATGTCTTTCTTTACATGCTGTTTTTTGGGATTGCTCAAAACAAAACAAAGAAAACAAAACCCATCATCAAACATAAAGAATTATTTTGCTTTTAAGCTAAATTCACCTTATGCCACAGTTACTCTTCAGATATCCATTTATTTTAAATGGAGCTATGCAAGGCATATTATTTATTTAGCAACTGCAGGTCGAACAAAACTGTATTAGTGTGGTTTATGGAATGCATTAGTAGTATTACAGCATCTCAGAGACTTGTCATGAGTTGGAGCTATAAGGTGTTTCATGCTGCATTCTCAGTGTAGGAGAGAACAACCGCTCCTTCAAAGATGAGATGGTCTAAGATGAAGGACATCAAGCATGTACAAACAGATCTGGAGGTAAAAGGAAATAATGTCTCAGAGACTGAACATCAGATGCCCAGATGATTTTGAGGATGCCTTCATGTAAAAGAAATATTGAAACTGCTTATGTTCTTTGAGTTCTGGTTTTCACATTCTCTGGAGAGGGAAAATAGCTTGGAAGCAGATTTCTCTGTGCCCACGAGTTCTTGATTGTATTTTAGTCCCTTTGAAGTCCAGAAATATACACAAAATACTTATTCCTTTCCTAATATGAAAGAGAGCTCTTTGTTTATCTTTATTTTTATGTGGTTTTTTTTTATATTCCTTATTTTTCACTCTCAGACACTTTAGGTCTCAATTTGTGTAGAATTTATAATTATTGTTTTAATATATTTTTCCATGCAGAAATACCTTCAAATTGTCAAGGGGCAGCACATTGTAGAGAAAAGCAGGTTGGCATATCAGTTTATTGCTACTCCTGATGGTATTTGTGATGCGATGCCAATGACGGGATGGCTAAGGTCTGTAGTGCCCCTGTGCTACCTCTTTCTGGCACTGCTGAAGCTGTAAGGGAACTCCCCAGAATGTCTGTGTTGCTGCACAGGAACGTGCTGTTCCCACCCCTTTGCAGGCTCAGCACACGCCCAAATGTATATGCACAGATGGTCCCAAGCTCAGCTGGTGTAAATCAGCACTGCCCATCCTGCAGACTGTATGTACTTGCTGTAAATAGATGCTCTGCATTACAGATCTGTGTCAGTGTAAAATCACATTTCTGCAATATTGGGGCTGAGAACTTAAATCTATAAAACTCAAGCAAGTAAAATTAAAGTTACAGTCATTTCATAGCATCATAACATGTTTTCAGCTGCAAGTGATCTAGGTTCAACTCCCCCAGCCATGGGCAGGGACAACCTTACAGCTGACCAGGTTGTTCAAAGCCTCATCCAACCTGGCCTTGAGCACTTCTAAGGATGGGACATCCACAGCTTCTCTGGGCAACCTGTTCCAGTGCCTTACCACCCTCACAGGAAAGAAATTCTTCCTAATATCCAACCTAAATCTACCATCTTTCAGTTTAAGCCATTCTCCCTTTCATCACATGCTCTTATAAAAAGTTCCAGCTCTCCTTAGGTACTGGAAGTCTCCACGTAGGTACTGGAAGGATGCCTGTAAGCTCTCCCTGGAACCTTCTCTTTTTCAGGCTGAACAACTTCAACCCTCAGCCTGTATTCATAAGAGACGTGTTCCAGCCCTCTATCATCTTCATGGACCTTTTCTGGACCTGCTCCAACAGGTCCTCATCGTTCTTATGTTGGGGGCCCCAGAGATGGATACAGTACTCCAGGTGGAGTCTGATGAGGGCAGAGTAGAAAGGAAGACTCACCTCCCTTCACACTTCTTTTGGTGCAGCCCAGGATATGGTTGGGTTTCTGGACTGCGAACACACATTGCTGCCTGATGTTGAGCTTCTTATCAAACAACACCTCAAGTCCTTCTCCTCAGAGCTGCTCTTAATCCATTCTCCACCCAGCCTGTATTTGGCTTTGCCCTGACCCACATTCAGGACCTTGCACTTGGCCCTCTTCACTTGCTCCCCTTGACATACAAAATATGGTACTTCATTACATGTTTATTTTTAGTGCATGTACAATGGAACATAAGAGACTTAATGTTGCCATGGGAACCATAACTTTGAATTCCTGACTTTTTATGAATTATTTTTTATACATGATGTGTTATTTTTAAAAAATGTATACAGAAAGATCATGGACAAAAAATATTGGACAGCACTCAAGTCAGTGGTAAATGAGTATGATTAGCATGAGGGGGAGAATAACAAACCTAAGATACTGTCAGTCTTAAACAGTAGACATAATTATAATTGGTCAAACATGATGAGTTTGGATACAACTAAATGGATCTGGTAACAGAATCCCATGCTGCTGCATATATATTTATCAGATTTTATATATCTGCCCCAAATTTTATTGAACTAGCACCTGAACATGATCATTTTTCTTCCAGTCTGTTGCAAAGAAAAAAACAAATAGCTATCAAAAGGAACAGAAAAAATGGATCTATACTCCTGAGTGGAGATTTAACCCTAACTGTTGAACATGGTAAAAAGTTAATTTTTTTATATATGTTAATTCTTTTATTATTCTATTTTTCTCTTGCAAAACATATTTAGCCTGAGTCAGTTCTATTCTGTCTTCATTGCACAGTCTACACTGTAGCCTGTAAAGAAAGTGTTATGACCACTCTACTATTTTGTAACTCTAGAAAGATAAAGACACAGCAATAGATATATTAATAAACACTTTTAAACTTATTGTTGTTCAACAAGGAGGAGATTCTTCTTTCAGCTGCACATTCAGACTGCCTGGAAAATGGAGATTTCATGACTATCTTGTGGGCTTCAGGGAAAAAGTACCTGAGACCTGTAACTTGTCTCTAATCTCTCCGAATGAAAGGGCTGATACTGACAGAGAACGTTCATTGCTGTGCCTTTTCCATCCAGCCATAATCCCTGCCTGACATAACTCCATCTGTGTGAATTTCATGCCCTATTCAGTTAACAGCAACATGAAGAAAGTCTGACCAAGTACCTCAGAATATGCTGTTTACAAACACTGAACAAACATGCCCATGCCCTATAATGTTTTGGCTGGTTTCTAAGGGTTTTTGAAACACAGTGAATAACTATTTACAGTGAATAAGATATTGTACAAACTATTAGATACATACTAGTTTGTCCTTATATAGTGCATAGATCACCGAAAACTAGAGCTTTATTACTTCTGTGCTTTACTGGATGTCAGTGTTGCCACAGAATATTCCTGGTGGACATAAGCACAACCTATAATATAAAATGATATAAAAACTTTTAAAAAGCTTAAAAAGCTACTGGCAAATATGCATGTTCTGTTTACAGAGCTCAGAGACACATCTTTCTGAGTAACAGTTTGTTAGTATCAAAATAGTATGTGGGAGAATATGTAGACATTGCATGTCTCTACCAGACACTCCCTTCAAGAGTTTAGGCCACTTAAAATAGCTAATGGGACTTGAGTTTCATTAGTGGCATCACAGATCTATTTTGGCAAATTTATTGTAGGTTGAATACATAAATAATGCATAAATAATATCCAGAACTGGGCTTATCTGTTCACATATTTTCCCTATGAACAGATTTCTGTGTGAATGAAAAGGAAGATGCCAGTTTTATCAGGTATAATGCTGAAGTAATCTACTGTAATGGTTCAACATACCCATGAACCATGGCCACATTTGCTTTCTAGGACCCTTTCATCCCCATGAGGGCTGTGTAATAGTGTCTAACCACGGCTAGCCATGTGGTCACATTGTTTTTCATGGAAGAGCATCTATCTTAAGACTGTACTCAAAAAAGCTGGGACAAGATTTTAAATTCCTCTTCCAAGCAATGACTTGTGATTGATACATTTTGTTGCTGTTGCTTTTCTCTTGGACAGCATAACATTTAAGGTTCTGTTGCAAATTACCTTTACTGAGAAACAGAGCAAGAAATATTTGCAGGTACTTTTAAATATGTCTATTGATAAATCTATCTTTGAGAAAATGGAAAGCATTCCAGTCTCCCAGTTCAGTATATTTTATTTAAGGTTTTATTAACTTCTATGCAGTGACAGCCAAGGAATCAAAGATTACTAATTGTCATGGGTGTTCTCCAGGAGTGTGAAATCCTAGATAATAGGACTGCTGCTAGAGGTTCTTTTCAGACCTCTGTCCTGAAAGTTGGTCTGCTACACTCTTGGTGGTGCCACCAGTTTCTGTTATCCTTGCACACATCAAAATAATATGAAGAAATCACATGGCCACTTTTAAAATCTGATTGCAAGCACCTGATCACTCAGACTAGTTTCTGTTGATTAAAAAATGGGTGTAAATTAGGGATTATTAGAGAGCTCAGAGCATCGTAAAGGGATACAACTGCTTTTCTAAGCACTGTGATTCTTTTCCCTTGCTTTCATAACCCCAGGTCCATTCTCTGCTACACTGTGGAGCCTAAGCAAAAGTAGAACAAAACGCTTCTTTGTGCTCTCTCCCTTCAGCCCTGCCTTTGCCCTCTGTTCTGGGCTCATGTTTGTACACAAAAGCATACACATCATTCATAGTGGCAGAAGCAAATCTGGATGAGCTTGCGGATGTGGAGCCAGAGGGCATGATCAAACATGCAGCTGTTGACTGATGGCTCCTTCGTGTACAACTTGAAACTGAAGTAATTCTTTCTACTAGATAGTTTAGCTTATTGTTAGAAGAAAATTGCTTGGGTTTTATTTGGGTAATATGCCTGCTGGAGGGGGTGTGCATAAAAGTTTTTGCATCTGAGAGCACTGAGATGCATAGTATTAGTGTGATCATAGTGTCGTCTTATTAGTAAGACAACTTGTCCTTTTTTGTCAGTGAATTGCAAAGATCTGTCAAGGCCCAGTTTAATCTACTCCCTGTAATAGGATTTGTCTGTAGCTTGAGGAAACAGAAGCTTGTAATGCATAGGGTTATTAAGAGCAGGATGTAAGCCATTTGAGACTCTTTAATAAAATATAATATCAGTATATTCAATGAATATGGAAAGAGGGATCTAAATATTTCTCGTTACAACCTTCAAATATCTTGGGAGAGGAGAATGATACCAATTAAAACAAGGGAGAAAAAGCAATATCTCTCTGAATTCTAGCCTTTCTCAAAGTTAAATATTGATGTAAGTGAGAATTCAATTCAAGAATCTCATTGCCTCTGCTGTAACCATTAAACTAAATCCCTGCCCCATTCCAAGGCAAGGTTAATGTATTTAGGGAACCTTGTGAACAACAGCTTTAGTTGCTTTCATGTACACCCATGCGTAGCCCTTGTGCAAACAAGGCAGCTTTAAACAAGGGAAGATACAGCTGCCAGGAGTACAAAGTATTCTGCCCTGTGAATTGCCTCACTTCCTATGTAACAAGCTTTGAGATGGCTGAAAGTATTTGCAGTCCCAAACCTCACTCTCCTCCCTCAGTGCCTTGACAGGAAACACAAAAATCGAAAGCTTTAATTGCCTCTTTTTAAAGGGAGTTCTGGTGTCCGGAGCAAGCAATCAACACAAAGTGATTGAATTTTTCTTTGTGGATAGAGCCATTAGGAACAGGGCTCTGTTTCATATGCTCCTGAGCAGTAAGGTATACTGTGGTGGGAAACAGGCTACTTTAACGTAAGATTTATAATCCTCCTCCACAAGCACAATTTTACCCATCACATGCACAGTCATATCCCTGTTATGGGAGATTCCTCGAACTAGAGTAACTTAAAGTAAGACTGGTGTCTTTTAGTCAAGAACATCTTTGCATACCCTTTAGTAAGTACATCAAGCTCACTGTTTACCTTGCTAATTCATATGACCTTGTCTGTTATATCTAGACAGGTTAAATACCTAGATTGTCAGTCACTGCCAAAATGTCACTAAATCTCTTGAACTGTGGTCACAAATAAGCAACTTGGGACACTTTTACTCACTTGAAATACTCCACAAGTACTCCCCGACTGTTGTCCTCCGAAAGTACCATAGGGCAAAATGTATGTTTTGAAACGAAATGTTCTGTTTCCCCTAACTGGTTGCCTCTGAATACAAAATCCAGATTTAGATCTCTGAATAACTGACGCACAGGTTGCTCAAAAATGTCAGATACAAGTAGTCCTCAGTCTGTGGAAGGAGAAAAGGGAGAGGTGAAAGGGGCGAATTTCAGTTTCTTTTTGTTGGGACTGGCTGATTTGAGGGTTGTTTTTGGTAAGTGCAGAGCTTTGCAGGAATGGCAAAAGTATGAGAATAAATATGATAAGGTATTTTTATTTTAATTGAAAGAGAATTGTTTGGGATTTGTCACTATGAAATGAAAATTCTCTTTGGACAATGATAAAAGAATGAGATGAAACAAAAGGGGATTTTTCCCTAAGGAATTATCCTTAGCTTAATGACTAAGAATTTGTTATTAATTAACCTGGGTTAATCTGGAAAACAAGGAAGTTGAACTCCCTCTGTAAAGTTATTTGCTAAAGGAAATAGGCCTGGATATTATCTCAGACAGACAGAAGGGAGAAGGAGTATAGGTCATTTTTTCATTAATTACATTTGAGACAAAATCATACAGTGAAAGCAACAGAGAGAACTTTAGGCCAGTCACAACTCAAATATATTCCACTGAGGCTTTCCCCAGGTAAGAAGGAGTGTAGTGTGCCTTCAAGGAGTCCAGGACTCCCCAAAGAGTTTGTAAACTGGCTTGTGGAGAGACAGCAGATGGTTATTTTTGTGGCCTCACCCATCCTCTGTCAAGAAGCTTATTCACATTGGGAACAGTTGCAGTAGTGAGGCTGTTCTTGAGGCTTAAATTGGACCTCACTAAATAGCAGCATATCTCTGTACTCCTGAACAAAGGGTCTCAGGTTGCTCCTCTGAATCCTTCCTTCCAAAGCAGATATTACGTAGTTTTTATTAGAGAATGTGGAACATAAAACATCTTTATTGCTACTCTGTTTTGGGTCCCAAAGGTTTTGCTTATGATGAGCAACATGACATCCAAAACATTTCATAACTTCCTGGAGAAATTTGAAGTCTATAATTTTCAGTGACTTCTAACACAACAGAGAATTGAACAGTCACAGAGGGACTTGAGGAGCACAGTGCAGAGTGGTGCTTGGCGGGTGCCTACAATAAAGGTGACAATCCTGTAACCTAGGAAAAGCAGCAGTTCTAAGATGCCTTGTCTCTCTGTACAGTCACAAAACTTAACTGGGAAGAAATCTCAAAGACATAAATAGGATTTATTCTTTTTTCTTTTCAGAGAGATGAACCTTTTTTTTGCAGCTGCAACTGTCATGTCTCAATGATAGGGACCTAGAAATCAAGCCCTCCCCTAAGTCAGAGAAAGCAAAGATGTGCCATTTCCCTCTTCACTACTTCCCACAGCTGATGGTTCAGTGGTAAAGGTAATCAGTGGGGGCACCTTGCAAGGTACAGATCAGTCCTTTGCCTGAACTGAGGCAGGAATTTGAAGGTAGTTTCAGTTTCTCAGATGTGTTAACCATGGGCTATAGGGCAACCCAAGGAGCATCTGGAAGCCTCCCAAGACTAGGAGGTCTGTGGGCACTCTATTAGACAGGACACTCTCTGATCCAGCACATTTCCACATCTTCGCACAAGAAAAAGTCTTCAAAGAAGAGAGCAGGAGGGACCAAAGTCCCTATAGCCTAGTGAAAAATATGACTAGTGATAAATTAAGAGACCAACAGTCAAGTAAAAATGAAAGTATTCTGTACATCCTAAGTACGTTGACTTACTGGGCATACGGGAAGGAGCTAGTAGTGGGAAATAGCTTCTTCTGTTACTGTCAGGAGTGTGGTATATATTCTGGTATTGCCAAGTGCAGTTGTAGCTGCTGGTTCTCCATGCAGATCAAGATTGTATCCAGGCCTGGGCGTACCTTCCAAGTAAATACTCTAATGGTGCTAATGATGTAATTAGAGGGACCACTTCGTCTCTTCTTTGCTTTTTGCTCACATTAGACACAATTCAGAAAACAAACATTATCAAGTTTGTAAAAATCATAATTATGGGCAAAGAACACCTAACTGTCATATTCTACTGAGATTTGTGGAAAACAAAAGGTTTTGCCAAAGGTTTTGAGTGGATAGGTTGAGAGAGTCTTAGGGATCTTAATGCTTAAAAATTGAAGTAAGTAGCACCCTCAGGCAACCTTGAACTAAGGTGGTAGCCTCAGATCTTAATCACTAGATTACAAGAGAGGCAAAGGTCTAAAATATGGACATTAGAATAGATCGAAACCCAGTGTTTTATTGAATTAATTATTTGAATTAATTAATTTCTCACTCATAATCTGAAGTGCATCTTGTATCACTAACACTCAAATCGTTGAAAAAAGCAGTAAGTAATGTGTTCCAGTGACATAAGAAAAAAAAAGGGCTGACAAGAGAAGGCATGAACAACGTGGCAATGAAGTTCTGCAAGTGAAGCCATTTTTGGTTGTAAATTATAGTAATAAGGCACACAAGAGAGAACCTGCTTCCAATATAATGGTGGAAAGTCATCGCTAAACTTACTGTGTCTTACTAGAGCTGGAGGCTACTAAAAGTTTTTTTTGGGATGAGTCTTGTGCTCACCAAACCCTCATATAATCTCAACAGTAGCATTGCAGCATGGTTCAGAGCGCAATCCTATATGCTTCAAACCAGGTTTATAAGCAAAGAGCCTGTGAAATCAAGACTCCTAACTTCAGAAGGTTAAATCTTGTGTTGGCTTTACCTTTCTAAAGATTTCAAGGCTAAATAAGAGTCTGAGGTCTATGCAGCTGCAAGGGAAGCAGTGCTCTCTGTGTATTTTTTAAGCTTATTTGACACAGTAGATAAAATAGCCAATCTTCATGCACACGTACACACATGATAGACACTCTGTTAGTGAGATATCACAGACCATACATCAGATGCAGTGGTAGCAATTCTAATAATATTGAACAAAACTGAGTGAAATTAACCCATGGGGGAAAAAATTCTACATTGCAATCTATTATTCTGTTGACTAATCTATCAAAGAAAAGAGCACTTGCACCGTTTGAAACTGTGCTGGCCATTTTTCTTCCCATATAGGATCAATATATATATAAATAGTGAGGTTACAGTTAGAAAATGGGTTTTAGATAACAGAGCTGAAGCTTGAGAGTTGGATTGTTGATACAGCAAGAGCCAAGATTCCTTTAACCCACAGATATACTAAAAATTGTACAGATCTGCAGAAAACAGTAAGAGGTAAAAAAAAAATCTCTGTAAAAGACAAATTTCTCTCTACTGTTGGATCCCTTTGGCAACAGAGCTTCACTTTGTGAGTGGTGCTTGTGACTGGATAAGGAGCTGTTTCCTGCAGGATTTCTTCGTGAAAGACTGAACTTTCTCTGTGGGAAATTTTTTGTACAGGCAGTAAATGCTTTGCAGGCCATTGTACACTAGCTTGCCAAATTCTTCCCCCTTCCTAACTGACAGAGATAAAAAGGTATCTGTGGTATTTTGAGAAAAGCAGTTGTAGACCTTTTTCTCCCTCAACAATGAACATTAGGAACTTTGTGCCTTTATTTTGATTTTCCTCAAACGACTACAGTTAGGAGGTAGATTGTATCCAGAGCAAGAAAATGGTATATTGTCTAGTAGACTGCACTGGCCAGCTGTTACCTGTCTAAATTCTAGAAAAAAAACACCTCTAAGAGTTTAAACTCAGTATAATAAACTGGTACCATTGTTGGAGGACCAGGCATAACAGAAGTGGACAAAAGCAAGATTTGCTTTCTCTCAGCAGTTACAATCCATTGCACCTCATACATATCATGGTAAAGAAACAGAGTCCACACCAGTGATATGTGGTTTCAGAGACAGGTTACCACAGAACATGTGGTGTAGCTCACAGAGAACCAGTATCGAAGCTCTTGTGCTAGATCTCTGATATAGGCTAGAAGAACTTACAAAATGAAAATAAAAGCTTTTGTCACAGAATCCAGGTGCACAGACGATCCATTCTGCGATGGTTTACAAGCAGTCTGTTTTACAGCCATCCTCACCTTCATCCTAAAGAATTCAAAGAATGGTGAGAAAATTGCCCACTAGGATGTGATGGTCCATTATGTTTTCAGTAAAAATGTGTACACAACAGTCTCTCTCAGGTGAAGCCTACTGTCTGAACCTTGAAAGGAGGGACTGGAGAGAGGGAAAAAGAACATGGGGAATACGTGTTCTGCAGAGAAAACCTGATATTTTATACAAGAGAACAGAAATGACAAATGCATCAAGCAGACTAATAAAACAAGTTCTTTGGGCTTGGCCATAGAAAAACATTAAATAACTGTAATTTCCATACATTAAACAGATATATATATACTCAGTGGTTAAAGGAGCACATTCATATATGAAGTTCAGTCTCTTTAATTCTAATAGACTAGACTTAGAACCTCTTACACCTTCTATGAAAAATGGACTATAGCTGAGGAGAAGTGAGAGTCAAGCTAAGATGCCTGTGACACCTCTAGTAGCATCACAGTCCATGGCTCAGCACTGTGTATCATGGCAGCAGCCTCCTCACCAGGTATTCCCCTCTGAGCTTCACTTCCAGTCCTGGACTTGTCAAACAACCAGAGATCATCATCTGTGCTTAAAACCCAAACATTTCTTTTGTCTGCAGATATTTCCAGACACTGGTGCAGAATATTCCTGTTATTTTGCATTAATTAAAGGTCTTGCTTAACAAGCACTTGTTTGCAATTCTGTAAATTTCTGTGCTTTTCATTATTACAAAATAATAAGAAATAAGCTTGTGCACTTTTGACAGATTTCATCTTAGGAAGTCAGAGCACTTCACAAATATTAATTACTCTGACACCCTGTTTACTTTTCAGAAGCCTTTAAATGTATTCAAGTCATAAGTGGTGTTATACTGTCAGAGCAGCTTGTGTTGGTGATCTCAGTCAGTTCACCTGGGATTAATCATTCTGTTCCAAACAGACAATGGCAGAAAAATTTGTTCTAATATATTTGCTTGAAAAGGATCACATAAATTATTATTATTAATTGTTTTAAGTGGCTTTAGACCTCCTGAATTTGAGAAGCTTCCTTGTAGATCGTTGTTGGGTTTATTTTTTAATAATGAAAATACATTAAAGGAAAGGAGGGTAAAAAATATTTTTCATAGTATATGATGCCTTGAATTTTAACATGTAAGGAAAAAGTTTTATGAGCTTCTAAAGAGTTACTGTGGAATTAAGCACATCAGACTTTTTCCCAGATTAGTCTCAAAGCAGTGAGGTTAACAGCTTAATCCATTAGTCACTGCTTTTGATGATATCCTTTTATACTGGCTTCAACCAGATCAGGATGGGATCTGATGCAGTATATCCTCTTGTCAGCAAACCAGTTGTTAATATGTACTTAAACCATGTTGCTTAAGAGTCTCTCTGAAGACAGATTGCCTTGACAGCATGCTTAAGATTCAATATGTGCTCAAGTTCTTTGGTGAACTTCAGTATTTTAAAGAATTTAAAACATTTTGTCAGGAATCTGGAAATTAGAAGGATTTGGGCAAGTAATTAATTGTTTGAGAAACTGCTCTCTCATGCAACAAGCACAGGCCAATAAAAAGTAAAAAACTAATACTTTTTTAGAAATGTGGTAACAAGGGTAGTAAAATTTTGCATGATGAACAAAGAATAATCTTGAATGTAGACCATAAAACTAACATTTCAGACTCCTGTTATATGGAGGTATCTGGATAACTATGAAAAGTGAGTAAGACGCAGATGAGAAAGCTCAACTTGTAAATCTTGTTTCAGGAAAGTTCTTGTGCAGGCTTCATCCTGGTCTTGAAGGTACCTGATATAGCATGCCTTTCTGTCTTTCTGTTAGAGCTGGAAATAGCTTGGAGTCTTGTTCATCTGCTCTGGAGCATTTGTGTTCTGCACCATGCAGAGTGAGCCAGGCTGCAGGACAGAGGCTGCCTTGAGGTATCCCGTTGTATTGGTATGCCCTAGCAGGCTGGGAGTATCTCACCAAATGCAGAGTCACTGATTCAGGAAGGAAGAAATTCACTCAGATCACCTCCTGCCATTGTATGCCTTTACCTCTCAACTGCAGAAGAATATGCTCCAGCCCCATAGGGACTATATGCCCCTTTGCAGTGTGTCGCTTCTATCAGCAGTGCAGGGGACACACAGCCATCATAGCTGTACCCTCCAGGCTCTCTAGCCTCTTCAGAGTGTTTTTTTGAGTGGTGGGAGATGGAGGTCTGAAACCTCTAACTGAGGAGGTGTTGAACCAAATGTGCCCAGTTTCTGAAAGAATGAGTTATTTTAAAAAACCTGCAAGTAAATGCTTCTTCCTGTGGAGGTTTTGAGACTGTGAGTCCTGGTTAGATCCTGAACATTAGAGAGGTGAGTACTTCAGATACCCAGTGGGGTTTGGTGTTTAAGCAATTCCATGTTCAGTGTATGACAGCTCTTAATAATAATTTGGGGTATATAATGATCCTGTAGGCTATAGGAAGTGCAATTCTGAGTACATGTGTTAATCGCAGATACCTAAATCAATTTTTATATCTATTTCTAAGTGCCTTCTTAACAAGGCACGTCAAATTCAACTTGATATTGCAAAAATTGAAGAGAAAAAGATTAACAAAACTAACTGTTAGAACAAGTGAAAGAAAAAGTAGGAAACCACCTATTGGAGAGTTGGGGAGTATAAAGATAATTCTTTGCCATTTTATAGAAGTGTTGATGTGTCTTTGAAGCTTCCTTTTATATAGGGAGAGCAATCTTGTTTCTCAGTTGGTATAAAGTGTCAGGGATGCATTGAAGCCAATTTCCTTCAGCTTCTGATCTGGTCCAGAGATATCATGTACTGCTATCTATACTGGTTTCATCTATACTGGCATCAGGATGAAATGTATGTGTCTCATATAGCTTTGCATCTGACTCTAACACAGACAGAGAACTGTGCTAACCTAGAACAGAAAAATAACTAGTCTAGAA
Organism: Acanthisitta chloris; assembly: GCF_000695815.1. NCBI lineage: Eukaryota > Metazoa > Chordata > Aves > Passeriformes > Acanthisittidae > Acanthisitta > Acanthisitta chloris. The sequence goes on from NW_008675134.1 coordinate 30,940, forward strand.
TAAAATTAATACCAATGGCAGAAAAAAATCTGTATACATGATAATACAGTGGTTATATTTAGTTTCTGCTTTATTTATGTAAGAGGTGTTTTCTTCAAACTGGATGATAATTATATTAGCTTCATTTATAGACTTTTCCAAAGCAATACAAAAGCATATTCCTTCCTACTGAAGGCATATTTTGTAGTAACATACCTAATGTACTGCTACTGTTTCATGCAAAGTATATAAAACATGATGCAGTCAGGGAAATGGCAGTCAAGTGTGATCATTGCACTGGTTTTTGGCAACCAAAAATGCTATGTTTTTCCTCCTTTAGCAATCCAAAAATTTGCAACTAGTCAGAATACAAAGGCTAAACTGACTAAGGTTTGTTTTGCAACTTTTTGCCAACACTCTTAGAGAGCCTCACAGATCTCAAAGAGATTTTATACAGTGTTTGTCTCTTGTGCAGACGTATGCATGCCTGCTCTCTTAAGGGAGACTTGTGGATGGATGTAAGTTCAACGATGCCAGCCTGCAGGAAGGCAGGTCTGGAGATGTGGAGTGTAATGATACCAGCCACACAACTACTGCTTTAGGTAAGAGATTCCAGTAACATTCCCTGTTGTTATGGGATAAGTCATATGTAATTCCAGTTTTGACAGGTTTTTCTGTAATTGGTATTTGGCTATTGGATGCATCGTTAGCTGTAACAAGACATTGACCCTCAGGCTGTGGTCTGATGTCTGCAGCAGTGCTGCTGCCTCAGCTCTTGTGCAAACACTCAAGTCTGCACAGCTCTGCATGGGAACCATGTGGGGAACTGACCTGGATTATAAAACTGTCCCACCTCAGCATCAAAGGTCTGTTTTTCCTTTGGAATATGTGCTGGATCTATGAATGGCTGAAGAAGTGCCAGCATGGTGGTGGGAGAGTCAAGGAGTGGGGAACCAAGTGCCTAGGGAGGAAGGGGTGGCAGCTGATGTAAACTTACCCACTGCTCAGCTCCTGTGTACCTGTGTGTACACTGGATCAGACCACTGCTGCTCTGATACATGTTTGTGCTCAATCAGTCAGATTTAAACAACTGCATAAGGCACAAGACAAAGGAGAATTTAACCTTTTCATGTGATCATAACCTGCTAAATAAACCATTGCTGCCGCAATGCTGGAGCTGCCCTAGCACTGCCTCCAACCCCAGTGAGGATTTTGATGTGCTAGATGCAAATATGTCCGTGGTACTGACTAGCCAGTCAATTTGCCTACTGGGTACACAGAACCATATTTATAACACCTCTAACACTGTTCAGCATGTGGAGTATGTTCTGGCATGCATTATAAAACAGCTGTGTCACCCCTGCATTAGCGGGCAGGCATTTTGATATAACATTTGAAAGACCTGTAAGCAGACAAACTATAAAATTTGAAGTTAATTTGCCTTGAATAGGTTTGGCCTGATGAGGGATACAAATCTGAACTGTACTAGTGGACCATATTTTGGCTTTAGCTCCACAGGTACGTGCAGTCACACTCATCCTGGCACTAAGCAACCAGCATTC
>NW_008675134.1:32500-45525 GCF_000695815.1 Acanthisitta chloris
AAGTGGTTCTTTAGTATGACCTGACTCTTTGTAAAAGGAAGATTTTAACTAGGAAAGGATTTTCACTAGGTTCATGGTGTTGAAAGTTTCATTCTTAAAATCACCTCTTCTTCTAAAAAGGATGTTAATCATATTCTGATGTCAGAATATGTGCTACTCCTGTCGTATCTCATTTCAGAAAGTCCACAGTAGAGCCATGGAAGTGGAAGAGTATTATTTTACATAACATGAAGACTTAATTTCAAGTTGTATGCTGACAGCCTATGGTAAATCTCAAATACTCTTTTTACTTCATTTTTAGGGCTGCTGAAAATACTTTTACAGTCAGAAATCCATCTTCTTTGCTTGTGTTGAGATAGTAGAGAGCTACTGGTTTTCCAGTTTTGTCTTAGTGTACCAACAGCTACACAGTGGACATTTTATCTGTTCATTAATATAAGGGTAGAACCTGAAGCCCATACATGCTTTTTATTCCAGCACAGTTATCCCTAAAGTCAAAAGATTTGTTTAGGGATTTTTTTCATGAATAGGACTGATTAAACATGTCAGGAATTAGATCTGTATTATTTAGTGCCAACAATGTGTTCAATACTGGTAAGTGTGTACCTGTTTCTATCTCAGGCATTTAAAATGCTTTATATACTCAGGTGTCTACAGACTAATTCAAATAGCTCCATGTTTTTTATGTAAAACTTTTCCATAGGGCCATAGTAATAACTGTAATTTGAGGATAGGATTTCCAAACTTTTGTGAACAAGTGATCTTTTCTTTCATTCTCCCCCCACACACACACACACTGGCCCTACAATTATGTGGAATTTCTCTTTTTGTAATTGTGAAATTAAACTATTGCAAAGGCAAGGGAGTACAAGCTGAAAACCAGGACCTACTGAATAGCTGAAATAAAAAAATTCCTATGGAAATGGAGTTGTAAACCTATTGGTTTATCCCATATGAAGTTCATTTGTCAAAGGATATCCAACACTGTGCTACTAAGGATATAAATAAAGTAATATGCTAGGAAAAATGATCCCTGAAACAGTGAAGTGACCTCTGTATCACCTTTTATGTTGCACAGAGGGTCTCCAGTGCAGCTCTAAGGCTACTCCTGGGCAGGTTGGCTCTGCTGCTGAGGCAAAAGTTGTGGTCCCCAGAATTGCACAGGTGTATGGGATCTGCCATCTTATCTGGTCCTTCTCCCTCCATTAATGATCCCTAGTTCAGTGCTTCACTCCCCCACATTCTGTATTTCAGGGAACTGAGCAGGGAGGCCAGAAGGGCAGATGCAGTGAAGAGCTGAGTACCTCAGCCTCAGGAATCAGACAAGACAGATACAGACCCACTTTAGACTTGACTTCTGAGTTAGCTCTGCTTTGAGAAGGAGAATGGACAAGATGACCTCCACAGGCCCCTTCCAACCTAGGTTGTTTATGGCCTTGTGTTTTTATGAAAAAAAATCAATCCAACTCCCACCCTGCCCCAGTCTCCCCCTCTACTTTGAAAAGCATCTATTTATAGTTATTGGATGCTCTCAACTTTTAAAAGACAGTCCAGAGCATTTATAATACACACTTCTTCAGCCTTAGGTTAATGGCACATATTTCTCTTTTGCCTTTGACTCTGAAAATATTATTGTGTTGATAGATGGAAATCAGCTTCTGATATCTGAATAAAATGGAGTATGCATGTCCTTAAGCAAGACCACAGTGCTCCTAAGTCACCTGTGTAATTTTAAAGTCATTTTTTTCTGTTATGCCTTTAGCAGAATATATGTGACCAATAAAGATATATAGAAGTTCTGCAATTTAAGAATTAATTGTTCCAAGGAGCTACTAAGACTAACAGAGATATATAGTTAGAGCTCTAGCAAGTATGGAGTAAAAAATATATAGTGGCAACAAGTGTGGGGCAAACAATCAAAGAAATGAAATTGTTGCAAAATAATAGTGTATTTAATGAGTAAAATCCAGTCCAAAAATGAAATGTTTCAATTTGTCCTTTGAATTGTAGTTTAATAATAGAGACAAAAATGGCTTAGTAGGGGAAGCAACCTGTCAGTCAAATTGTGATACCTTTGCTTTCAAAAAGCATTTTATTTCACTAATAATTCTATTAATTTGGTATAACAAACAGGATACTATCATAGTTCAGTCATGCAGCCTTAAGACTGTAAGTGAAGACCTGAGGCAAGGTTAGCTTTAGTATCACAATTTTTTCAATTGATAAGTCGGAAATAAACACTGCTCTCAACAGAAACACAGAGGAGAGCAGGATGTTATGTTTTATTGTGCATCCTGCCTTTTAGTCAGCTCAGTATTACTTTTAAAAACTTGCAGAGTCTTCTGCAGGCTTTGTGTGAACAGAAAATAGAGAGCCGTTCTTTTGCTTGCTGAAAATTAGTATCAAGCATTTCTACAATACAGTCTAGACAGGAAATTGCCTTGTCCTTCAGCAGAAAATTGATTATGTAATTCGTTACATCAGTCATCTAAGACACTCCATCCTTGGAAAATTTGTTTTCTGTGGCTCTGGTAAAGGTAAGATCTATAGGTCTGCTAAGTATGTGAGTCATCTTAGGCTGGGCATTTCAGACATGTTTTCTTAGGACAGCAATTATTCTCTGTGGCTAAGCCAATTGAAAAAAAACATTGAACTTACCTGATGCTTATCTGTAGGGTGCTCAGGATACAGGACAGAATAAGCCTCCTATAGAGAACTTTTCATACTTCTGGTCCTCTGCAACTCTCAATCAATGGCTTTTGTTTGTGTCTGAAATGCTTGTGCTCCCCCAAGGGAATGCTCTCAGTAGAACCTGAATCTTCCCGAGGTATTTTCATTTCATTGCTATCTATTGATTTTCATTTAAGTGTGTAGATCACAGCATATACTATAACTCTGTGCATCAGCTCAGAAAAATTCTTCCTTACATGGCACAGTCTTCTTCTGATGCATAAATGGTTGCATGTTAATCACAATTATATGACTTTTAGCATTTGTGCTCAGTACGTGACATTGTTGAATCTGAGAATGTGCTCCATGGATTACAGCCAACAGAAAAAAATAAGTCAAAGAGTGAAGAAATGCAGCAATTTATAACAAATTATGAGCAGGAAAAATTCAGAAAGTGGGAAAATGGGAGCAGAACAATAAATGTACTGAATGTGAGTATATGAAATGGCAAAGAGGAAAGCAACTAATAACAGTCTTTAAAAAGTAGCAAAGAAAGACAATAAAAGCAACAGTTGTGTGTTTTAGGGAGGGTGTTTAGATTTTTTTTTAAAATAATGATGCACAAAATGCTATTCTTGTTTTCTTCCCCTTAAATATGAAGTTTTACAATCTCGATTTGGACAGAGATTGAATCAAAAAAATGCTGAAAAGGGTGAGAAAGTATCCTTCAAAAAAAAAAAAGCCAAAACCAAACCAAAAACCAAGCAAATGAAAGGGAAGCAAAATGTGAGAAGTGGCAAATTAAACGTAATGACACCAGTCACAGGCTAGCAAGGAATGTTTTAGGGTCTATTTGCTAAACGCACAAAAGCGAACAGCAGAGTGTTCCTCAAAGCCCTGGGGCGTGGGAAGCCTCCCTTGGAGTCATTAAGGCCAATTGACATATCAATGAGAGGAGGAGTGACAGCAGCAAATCCAAAGGGTTTCTTGCATGTTTTCTCAGCCTGGAAGATCTAAGAAATTCACACCCCAGAAGTCATCTTTACAAAGACGTATCTGAAAACCTGTTTTAAACTGAAATGTCTGTGGATGAGGCTGTAGAACGAATTGTGGTGGTTCGACCCCAGCCGGCAAGTCAGCACCACACTTTCTCCCGGGGAGCAAACTGCCAATACTATATGGTATTTATCCAGGAGATCTAGAGGAAATTGAAGATGAAATAGCTGAACTACTATCTTCCTGAAAGCAACCTCTATACTAAAGATACGGAAGGTGGTGACTATGACAATAACTTTCTGCAAGCATTTCAGTTTGGGATTCTGGGATTACAGATCAGTTATTCTGATCTATGGAAGTAACACACCAATGTGGAAAAAATTATCCTAATTTACATGCAGGGTGATAAACTCTGTACTTCCTGCTGCAGCTCAGGAGAAAAAAAGGTATTGGATGTGTAACACAAAATTCTGTGAAAATGTCAGTTTCATGTTCAGTAAAAGTCAAAGAAGCAACTACAAAATGAAACAGAATTTTCAGGCATTACACTTGTTCTTCAGCGTATGAGTCACTTTGCAAAACACATGCGAAAAGTTTTTGGGTTTTTTATTCATTCGCTCTGATAAACATTTTACCTCCATTTCCAAGCCACTTGCTTTGGTGTGTCCTTGGGCCACCACAGCAGGAACAATGCTACCAATTGAGCAGGAAATGATTAGTGCACAAATAGAGAACAAAACAGCATGTCAAGCTATGTCCACTTTTAAAATACCTCTCTGGTCTTGCCTCCTATCTCTTACGCCCAGAAGGGACAAGGCAGAACTAGAACAAGGTTCAAGGAAGGACAATAACAGTGATAAAAGAGTTGAAACAATTTCTGTAAGAGGAACAGCTAAATTGTTTAGGACTGTTCAGCCAGGGAGAGACAACTTAATTTTGTACAGCTATCATGGCCTGGAGAAGACAGTCAATGACTTTTTCCTAACAAAGTGAGTGAGAGTTCACATGATATTTTTGAGGGGTAGGTTGAAAATGAACAAAACTAGTAAGACTGTGAAATTCTTTCCCACAGGATATTTTGGTATTAAAATTGTGCAGCTGTTCAGAAAGCTAATTAATGGAAGAAAAATCCCCCAGATACGACACGAATAAAGATAATACCTCTCCTTCAGAAATTTGCTGTAGTACTAATCGCTGAAGATTGAAAAAGTATTGTGGGGAAGCATTGGCATGGTCTGGCTCATTCGTATACCATTACCAAGATATCTGTAACTGGCCACAGACAAAGAGGTGTTACACTTATGGATGGACTTTTGACCTTATACCATAATCTCTATTTACGGGCCATTATTTGCACGTAGGAGTACCCTATACAAGGTTACAAGGGCTATCAAGGTAAATTTCTGAAGTCCCTTATGCCCAGTTACACGGGCAGACTCTGCCAGAATCTACCTTCTGTTTTTCTTAGGCATAAATGTCGCTAGATTTTAGGTATGAAGGGAATGGCATGGCTACTGCTAATATTGAACTCCCCAGAATGCAAACTACTTCATCAGATCTTGAGGAAAAAATGAAAAAAAGTGCTGGTCCAAAGTAATAAATTTTTATGTTGTACTAATTGTAAGCAACATCCTGCCTCTGAGGAAGTGTGTGAAATTCAGTATGACCATCTTGAAGAGAGCACAGAGCAAAAACAAAATATTCTAAAATATCCAAAATGAATCTTTTGGGTGAGGGTGAAAACTAAAAAGAAGTAAACTATTTTAAGGCTTTCCTGTAGTTGGATTGGTTTTCAACGTGGAACAAAATTAGATATCCTTTAAGGCCCAGTATCTGAAAACATTAAACAGTTATGAATTCCAACAAAAAATGGATTTATCAGTGCAACTTTGTTGCCAAATTAGAGCTGGAATTTTAAATTAGAAGTACTCAAGTGTCTTCAGTGTGGCCATTTTCCACAGTTTCTAACGTAGTAGGAATAAAATACTTTGCTGATGAGCATTTGACTTTCATAAAAACTTCTGCTTTTTAAGGGGAGAAATTAATGCAAACTATTACCTTCTGCTTGTTGCTAAAGGCCTTAGAGGAATTAATTGAATGCTTTTTGATTTCTAGAATCAATGTTCAAACAAACAAACAAAATGCCTAACATGAACGGAAAATTCACTAGCAGTCTCCAATTGCTGTGAATCGGGTGGCTTGGGTATGACCTCACTTTTTCGCTTTGGAGACAATCCATTTTTTACAAAAAGGTTGCATTGAACAATAGGTAGGCAGCAATACATGCTATTTATAATGATGATATTATAGAAACAATGGGTAGAATGTTTGGGCAGGAAAGAGAAACACAAGGTTTCTTTCTCCAATCTTGGGTAAATCCGTCAACTGTTCCTCTCTTTTTCTCTTACTTTTTTTCACCAGCTTTATATTTACGCCAGCAGATGCATATTGCCAGCACTGCAACTCCTTTTCTGCACTTCAAAAAACCTGATAAATAAGCTAATATAATGATCAATATCAGTTGGCTGTACCTCACTGGTTCAGAAAGATTTTACCTAGCTGTGAGACACTAGTCAGTTGCAAGTTGCCCATTGTAAGATCAAAATTGGAAAGTTTTGGATATTGCATTGTGGTTTAGGCACAACTGGTGGCAATAAACATCAGTGTGGTAAGGGGGAGAAAATTTTAATTTCTGTTTGTTGCACACCATGTTTTCTGAGTCTCAAAGGTAATAAGCATGTAGCCTTTACTTCAAGACTGAACTGGGTCCTTCCAGGCAGTCAGGAGATTTTCTGGATTCAATCAATTTTCTGAAGAGTCTCCTCAATTGAATTTATTTTTTCTCTCTAACCACAGCCCACGTTCAGCAGACTTATGGAGGCAAACAATAGCAACATCAGCTCCCTTTTGCTGGGAAAAAAAAGCACCTCTGTGAAGCAAGGGGTGAAGCTAGCAGAGAGAAATTCAGTTTGCATCTTTTTTTCTGCCAACTGACATCTGTGTAACCTAAGAGAGCTTAATTTCACAGTGATGTCAGTTTGACTCATTTCATGACAACTAGATTTTCAAGTTGCTTTTAAAAATGAAAAATTGTATGAAAGGTACACAGCTCTGGCAACAAGCTAATAGGGAACAGCCTGCTACAGCCCAAAGTGTATGAGCCTTCACTTGCCAATCTAATAGTCGTCCCCTGTTGGTATGATTGGATTATTTCATTGGATTATTTCCCAGATGGGCATTAATGTGTTTGTAGGGCACATTCAGTTAAAGGGTCAATGTTTATTAAAGCTGTAGATATTACATTTGCTTCGAGCATGTAATTAAAACTGCAGATTGCTCTCTGTTTTGCCTTTCATGCAGTAGGGCTGCATCATAAAACAGCTCTGGAAGATTTTGTCATCTGTTTTTGTCAAGAGTTTTAAAGTAGCATATATTATAGGCTGCTTTTATAAAATGAAATAATATTTTTCCACGAAGCTAAGACTTTCAAAGATTATTATTTATACTGTAGTCAGAGAAGTCTCATATTTTCCTGAAGACCTCTGTCTTGCTTAATGGATTTGTTGTACCTCTCTGCCTCCAGAGCTCCCTGCTTCTGCTGTATAATTTGGGGCCGTGGGGGTGGGGGAACCTTCAGTGAGTTAAACATGACCTAGGTCTATAATTTCTAAATAGATGATACTGTATATAGTCATGCTTACACAACAGCAGGATTCTGACCATATTGTGATTCAATCATACCTTTAAATGTGATCAATATTAATAATTCTCATTGTCTCACAACTGCCCCTTCCTAAAATATCAGTGGTGTCTGTTTTCAGGAAGATATAGAACTATTTTTTTTAACCTATCTTGTCTTATCCAATTTCATTCTGTACTTTACATTATATATTCTAAGACTGTTTCAGTTCAACTGTGAATGAAAATATGGTTCTTATATATAATATCTTATATATTAGAAATTAATCATTGATATAAAGCAATCTTTAATCAGTAGCTTTCATAACATTAAGCAGTAAAATACCATAGTCCCAGGCATTAAAATGTTATGTTCATTGCTCCAATACACTATTTCTACCATTCAAAGTCAGTATTCATAGCTTTGTTTCCTTTATTCTATCCTTAGAAGAAAGTCTCAGAGCCACATCCTCAGGTTCAGTCAAGAAGAAACTGCAGACCTTAAAAATGAAGTCAGAAAGACTTCTTGGTTTTCAAAGTAACCTTTTGACCATATGTCATTAAGAGGCCAGATCTCTTCTAAGAGCCTCTTCCAATTATACTGGCTTAGCACTATTCCAGGAGCTTATGGTGTCCAATCACCCTAAAAGAATCCTAATCAGGCCTTAGTCTAAAATGCTGCATTGACAGAAAAGCTGAACAGCAAGTAAGGTGTTGCATTTGTTTCAGCTGTTGGTCTTGTCAAATAACCATGTTTCCAACTTCTGGATTTAAAATATGTAAAGTATAATTGAAAATCAAGGTCAGTCTTTTGTTCCCAGGTAAACAGGTTAGGCCTGCAAGTAAGTCTTAGATTGTAGCCATGACACATATTCAAGGTGTTGGATCTGCAAGTTGAGCCTGGATGGACAACAATCAGGGATAATGCTTTACATTAGATATTTATTTGAGATGTGTCCTTCAGAGCTGCTCATCTTGTTCATCCTCAGAGTATAGGACTTCTTTAGGACTTCTGATCCAGCCCTTCACCCTTTGAGATCTGTGGCCTTAATAAGTCTCAGAACTCCTGCATTTTGAGTCCTCTTGTCCTGTTTGATGCTGCTCCAAAGCTCTGAAAACAGATATACTGTGCTCCACACCCAACTGATACATTACACACTGGTCTGGAGCATTCTGTATGATTGTGATTAATAATAAGACTTGCCTGATGTTAAGCTTGTAATTTTTATTTGAGTGACTAATGGAGTTTGAGAGCACAAAAAAGCACAATGCTTAACTAACTTGAATTGGCATTGTAGGCCTGACGGTGTCACAGGTTTCATGCACAAAGCCACTGTGAAATGTAAACTATCAAGCTCAGATTGGGTTTACCCACAATAGCTCAAGTAGATATTACACCAAGGGAAGTGGAGGGGCAGGCAGTCCTCTCCTCTTTCTGGCAGCCAGTGACAGGACACAAGGGAATGGCTTGAAGTTGTGTCAGGGGAGGTTTAGGTTGCATGTTAGGAGAAGGTTCTTCACCCAGAGGATAGTTGGGCACTGGAACAGACTCCCCAGGGAAGTGGTCACAGCATCAAGACTGACAGAGTTTAAGAGGTGTTTGACAATACTCTCAGGCACATGGTGTGATTCTTTTCTTGGAGATGTATAGGGCCAAGAGCTGAACTTGGTGATCCTTGTGGGTCCCTTCCAACTCAGAATATTCAGTGATTCTGTGATTCTATCCAAGAAGAACAGGGCGCAGACATCACACTGGGTCTCTCCCTGTGATGCAAAAGTCTTTTTCTGAGGAGCAAGAGGAGGGTGGAATTTGTTACAACCCAGTTAGTCTCTGATTTGTGGTACTGATAGGGCCAAGAGCTGAACTTGGTGATCCTTGTGGGTCCCTTCCAACTCAGAATATTCAGTGATTCTGTGATTCTATCCAAGAAGAACAGGGCGCAGACATCACACTGGGTCTCTCCCTGTGATGCAAAAGTCTTTTTCTGAGGAGCAAGAGGAGGGTGGAATTTGTTACAACCCAGTTAGTCTCTGATTTGTGGTACTGACTATGAGATTGAAGGAAGGGAAAACATATTTATAAATCATCTGTTTCTGATCTACTTCACTGTGCTCATTTGGAAATCAGTGCTTCAGGAGTTCTAGGAACACTCATAAAAAGCTTGACCCGCTTTGATTTGGATTGGTTTAAGTTGATTCATCTTTAAAATTTGACCAATTTCAGATTCCAAACACACTGTTTTTAATAAAACTTTCTTCTGAAGTATAATTAGCAAGTCTGTACCAATGAGATGAGTGTTGTCTAATAAAACTGATAACTTAATGCCTGCTCTGTGTTTCCATCCGATGTTTCGGCTAGTAAGACATTCCTCTCTGAAGCCATCACTCCCAGTATTAGTTAACAGCTGATTAAATCTCAGGAAAGCCCTTGTATCCCTATAGACTGGGTGGCAGCCATGCTCCCTGCAAGCAGGTGTGAGAACATGTATTTTCTGCTGATGGAGGGTTAGTCCTTTGCAACTGTGCAAGTTGTCAGAAGTAGTAGCACCAGAGACACAAGCCACAGATGGCAACAAGGGGATGCAGCTGTCTGCATGAGGCTTAGTATCCCTGAAGCAGCTGCACTGGGAATTTGGTAGATGTAGCATGGCTTATGTATGCTGAGTGCTCGCCTTTAATCCTTCTGCCTTCACCCTATCTTTGCTCATTACATTATTATTGCAAATTATTATCATTGGTAAAGTGCTAACAATATGGCCACCTGTTGACTTAGCCCTATGTCCTGTGTTCTCTGGGTTCCTGGCCTAAGGTAGGCTGCACTCAGCATTCATCACTAATTCTCACTTTTCTTGTATTTTTTTTTGTTTGTTCTTGCTTTGCTTTCCACTTTGAGTAGGACTTTGCTCATTACATTATTATTGCAAATTATTATCATTGGTAAAGTGCTAACAATATGGCCACCTGTTGACTTAGCCCTATGTCCTGTGTTCTCTGGGTTCCTGGCCTAAGGTAGGCTGCACTCAGCATTCATCACTAATTCTCACTTTTCTTGTATTTTTTTTTGTTTGTTCTTGCTTTGCTTTCCACTTTGAGTAGGAACAATTTTATTTTGTTTGTTTTTGCTTTGCTTTCCACTTTGAGTAGGAACAATTTTATGGGTGTCAAGAGCCTTGTGTAGGAATGGTAGATAGCATTGTAAATGGTAGCCCATGACGTAAGAACATGATGCAAGGCTTAATTATTGAACACAGTCCCTTTTGAATCTACTATCTAAGCCAGAAGATCAGGGTAAAAGATAACCTCAATGGAATACTTAAATTTAAGCTATGATTTAAATTATGTTCAATTTCACGCAGCGTGTGCTGAAGATTAACCTTATACTTTTCAGTTTCTTTTCCACTGCACTCAGTCTTTTCTTCTTCTGCTTTGTTTCTTCAGCCACTTCCAAATTTGTTCCTCAAGGCCACTATCCCATCCAGTTTCCCATTTATTTATTTATTTAGCTATTAATAAATCCTTGATCTCTTACCATTCTCTGTGTCATTAGCGCTTTAGCATTAGCACAGACAGCGTACAGTAAAACTCCTCTTGATGTTGGAGCAACTCCTTTTCTCTGAAGTATCCATGCAGAATTTGGATTAGTAGTTGTTTTACATCCAAAGGCAATCTGATCTCCCAGCAGTGTATTACATACTCTCTGGAGGGGACTGGATCTTGCTCCCGCACATTCTTGATTTTGGGGGAACTGACAGGCTAATTAGGTCCCTATTACTGTGTGAAGGAGCTTACAAGGATCCTCTAATTTGTATGCCTGTAGAAATTGCCATTTTACACATTGAGTCACCTGAAGAACAACAGAGGTACAGTACAGTGCCATCTCAGTGATAGCTTTTCCCAACTCCTGCTTCCACAGAATTTGATAGCAGGCACTTAAGTGGATCTAAACCATTTCCAGACTGGGAATCCTGCAGTGATATTAGCTTTGTTTATGGCTTGAAGTGCTAAAGAGCCTCCATGGTGGTCATTGTAAGAGTTTTTTTCCCATTTTAAGATCTTTTTCACTGGCTTTGGGGCTGCAAGGCAAGAACTGCTTAGAAGTAGTGTATATCTCTGAATCAATGCTGTAGGAGAGGTCAAGAAGAGGAATGGATAAGGACACACAGAGAAAGAGAATTTGCTTATAATATTGTTTATTTAGCATCGTCTCAAATTCCTTTGGGTAACAGAAAACATTAAACTTAGAGGCAATTCTAGACAAATGAGAATTATTTTATTTTAAATGCTTCGAATTCATGAGAGGTTTGGGGAAGTCAAAGAAATGAAAACTGTTCACACACAGAATATATTGACTTGCATTAACTAGAAAAGCTTGAATTACTTCTTGTGCAAAACTGTAGAAAAGGTTTACAGGCAATATTATTCATACATCAAATGACTTCCCCTGCTTTGCCTTCCCCTTTTTCCCTTCTGAGTTTTTTTTCCTTTCTGTTATTTCTCTTTTCATTTTTACTTGTTCTCAAGGTTTTGCTAGTTCCCAGTTTTCCTCTTCCAGTCCCTCACCACACATTTTTTCCTTTGTCTCCCTTTTTGACTTTTGTGTTGCATTTACTATGTCTTTAATTTCTATCTCATGTGCCTTTTTTCTTTTCTATCACTTGCTGTGTGTGTCTCTCTCAACTTATTTAGCTATTTCATTTTACTGAATATCTCTATATTTCTATATTAAAAGACAAAAAAGTTAAATTGGAAAGGCAGCTTTCAGTTAAATATTTATGCTGCATAATGGGCTGCTTGCTGTGTTATATACCTTCATGTTATCCTGGCACAAACTGGCAAAGCAGATAAAATGAAGGATGAAGGAGAGAAAAAAAGAAAAGTGTGGCTGTCAGGATCCCCATGAAGGCATGGTGCAATGATGAATGTTAACCTAGAGTTTCCTTGGGATTCCCTTTCGGGTTCATCTCTCTACTGAGTTATTGGCTTCACAACAGTACAATGAAGATTTTGGAACCTCCAACCCTCAAAGAGGCAGTGTGAAGGCAAATATATTAGAAGTTTGAGGGGTGACTGCATGAAAAAGGTAAGGACACCATAGAAGAATCAAAATCAGTTAACTTCAAAGTGGCAACAACTTGACAAATACTTAAGTTGTGGACAGAAACTCTTGTATGGATTTTAGACTGTGTATTTTCAAATTCATTGTCAGCTACCAAAGGACACAATAAACTTTCCAACATTTTGTTTCCATATGATCTCTTGGGACAATTAGATTTCAGCATACTATCAAAATACTTTTTGAGATACATTTCCTTTTCTACTCAGCTTTGGAAGATGAATATTTTTAAGACCAGTATATCATCCTGATAATTAATAATAATGCAGAAGAACTGGATAAATGATTTCTAGAAATTAGTTATCAGTTTTTAAAATGTTGTAGTTCCGAGAAGAAATACTGAAAAATTGTAACTTCATTTAATGAAGCGTTTGCAGGATATCTTACTTGTTCTATTTTTATACAAACACTTTTCCAGTATAACCTGTTACTGTGAAGTGAATTTTGTACATGTAGTTCAGAATTCACAAAATAAAAATAAAGTGCACAATCAAGGATGAAGAGTTAATGAAATGGTGTTATTCTCCAGAATTTCTTTCAATAGCTCTTCTGACATGTCTCTAACATT
>NW_008675134.1:45544-56134 GCF_000695815.1 Acanthisitta chloris
ATCACTGGAAAAAGAAAAGATAGAATAATGAGGAAAAGAAACTACAGCAATGAAATAAAGCGATGACCAAGCTTTGGTACAAAATTAAATTAAGTATTGCTAATGGACCATGGATGTTATAGCCTTGGTCCACTGAAGTAAATGATTATAATTCCACTGAGTCAGTAAGAACGAAGTTTTGACTCTAACTTCAGATTTAAACTTTTGGAAAAAGAAAAGATAGAATAATGAGGAAAAGAAACTACAGCAATGAAATAAAGCGATGACCAAGCTTTGGTACAAAATTAAATTAAGTATTGCTAATGGACCATGGATGTTATAGCCTTGGTCCACTGAAGTAAATGATTATAATTCCACTGAGTCAGTAAGAACGAAGTTTTGACTCTAACTTCAGATTTAAACTTTGAAAAGCCTTCATAAATAAACACTTGAAATCCCTCAGTTTACCTGCAAGAGATACCTTAGTTGAGCCTATATTTTAATTTTAGAGTAATCTGATTGTCTTAAATCTGCATGACTGCTTTCAGAACTGGGAATGCAGGGTTTGGTGTTGATATAGTGTCATGGTTTAGGAGTGATATTTCCCAATTTAGTGTTTCCCACTGAAACCCCCCAAAACACTGACTGCTCACTCACTCCCCCACCCCCCCATGCCTCCAGTGGGATAGAAGGAATTGGAGGCACAGAAGGTAAAGATTATGGGCTGAGATAGAACAATTTGCTAAGAAACAGCAATGATGCAAGAAAATTAGCAGTAACAACTATATTAATAACAGTGTACAAGACAGGTGAACGACTCACCATGTGTAACCAGGCACTGCCCCAACGCTCACACTGCACCCAACCAAACCAGAGCCAGAACAGACAGGGTATCCCCGGCCCCTCTGTCCCCTCTGCATGACATGAGGTGGGATGGAACAACCCCAGGGTCCTATAGTGCCCTTCTTGGCTGCTGCAAAAGTTAACCCTGTCCTGGCTAGAACAGAGACATATTGCTATCCCTAGAAAATTGGAGAAGCATTTTGGGCAATGCCTGTGTAATTGTTGCTGAAAAGAAACAGGTTCCTCTACTCATACTTCTACTGGCAGAACAAATGAAGCAAGACTGTTTGAAAATGTTTTATTTCAGCACATAATTTGTTCCTTAGCATTTTCTTCATGTTCACTACTGTTGGTTGTTTGCTTTCAGAATTAATTTTGATAAAGCACCATCATATTACAATGAATAATCCAGGAGTGGCCAAAATAATAGATTAACATTTAGTCAGTCCTTTAATTTCCTAGCTTCAGTGATTCTAATGATTGGTAGTATAAATTTAGTGACAAAAACACCTAGTAGTCATTACATAGATAAATGCAGTTCCTTCTGTATCATAATTGATAATAATACCACCTTTCCAGATTCTCTGAACATATTTTATAGATGGTATTTTAATGTCTAATGTAGAAAGTTGCAAAGATTTTAGGTGTATTATTAATAGAATTTTGCCATTGGAAAATATTCAGAAATAAATTTATATCTAAAAATATGCAATCATGTGTTTTAGGAAATGAAATCCAGTAAGTTGGCCTTACATCATTAATATCTATATTTGCCTTTATCATGTGCTGGGCACCATGTTCAGGCTTAATCTGTAGGGTGTGTATCTCTGCCTTTCCAAGTTGGGAGGTTAATTTAATGTTGACCCCCAGAAGATAGTTTCTCATCAAGATGTCTGGCCATAGTTTTAAAGAGAAGCTCATACAGCTTTTGTGTTCCACATCAATGGCACACTTCAAAATTGCTGATCATTGGCCACAAAAAGAGAATCTTGAACTACGATTTCTCTCTTAATCTAGTGGCCTCTGTAAATGACTTCTTGAGGCCTTGCACTTGGATGACTTTCACTCTTGTGCATTTACAGTTGTATGGAATTTTTAATCATAGCCTTTGGTGTTCCCTGTTGTTAACAGAGATTATATAAATGATTAAATAAGGACAATAAAAATACATATATTATAATGCAGGAATCATTTACATCTGTAGGAAAAATATTACATAAGTGAGAGAGCATAACTAAGTGGGGAATGACCATCTTTGTCTTGACAGGAACAGGCATTGGCTTATTGGAAAGTCCAAAGAAAGTCAGTTTTGAATCACACTGATGATCCAGGGAATTCCTAAAACTTTCATATGAAGTGCTTATCCTGTTTTCAAGCTTTTCTCAACAGCAAGTGCACTGAGGCATTTCCAACATTTTCTGAAGAGTTAGAAAAAACACATTAAATAAAAGTAGATGTAGGAAAAATCACGATTTGTATGCTTGTGTAGGATTTTTAAGCAAATTAACTGAAAGGAGTTTTACAAAACTCTTTGGACAGCCTCCCTCTGTCCTCAGAGATTTATACAGGATAATTAGAACAAATACTCTTCCTGCATGTTTGTATATCTGTGAAACTTCTCCACACAAAAAGTAATGATACCCTTTGATTAATCATCCAAGTAATAATATCCTTCTGATTGTATCACAGGACTAATAACAAGCTTTCAACTACTTCAACGAGTAATGCATTTTTTACATTTTACATAAAAATAAAATGTCGCCTTAAAAATATGTACCTCCTACTCGCTCCAGCACATATTTTAGTATCAATTAATTGTTGTGGATTCAAGTGCAGAATTTGACCAATTGCACCAAAGTAATAAAACTTTGAGAGAATAGTTATTTCCACAGTAATGATGTTATAGTTGTGCAATTAATCTGTTTTAATAAACTTTTCATTACTATTCCACATGACAAGAGTATGTTAGCAGACAAGGAAGGAACAGAGTGATATACAAGGCTTTTCAGGACTCCACTCTTTAGTTTAATTGCATGTTATTTATGGTTCAGCAAATTAGATTTGGGAGGCAACTGTTGCTCACACAGGACAGAAGCATTAATGCTAAGATACTACATAGCAAAACAGTTTATTTAAGCACTTACTACTAGGCTCTTTATCATCCAGTCTTATGTTGACATGCAAAGACTTTTTCATATGACACAGTAGCAGGTTGTGCGAAATTGTTCATAACAAAAATGCACACTTTCTTCTTTCAAATCACTACTTTAATTACCTAATATAACAGAGATTTAGTACAATAAGATGGTATGTATTCATTAGAGGACTCTGATTAGATTGCTTCTTGTCATAATGTTTTATCACTAATGTAAAATACATTGCAATGCTGATCTTTTTATTAAGCCAATATCTTTTAAAGCTAGAGATCTACCAAATGGTACAGGAAGTTAACTTCATGTCTGTTTATTGAACTTGATTTAATCTATTGAGCTTTTAATAGAGTCAGATAAAATACACAGATCAAAGAAATTTCCTTCCTAAGAGGTTAAGTGAACTGCAAGTTAACTTTTTCATGCTACCAGTGAGATTTGACGAGACTGAATGTGGCACTTAGTGCCATGGGGTAGTGACGACGGTAGGGTTGGACTCGATGATCTTTGAGGTCTCTTCCAACCCAGTTGATTCTATGATTCCATGATTTCTTGTAACCCAACCAATAGAAGAGCTGCATTGCAGGGGCATGAATCTTAGGAGTTAGACCTACAGAAAAGCTGCAGCCACTGGCTATAGCTTACTTCCGAACAAATTCATTTTTCTATGACTTTGAGCTGTTAGAATGCCTCTTTTACTCTGTCTGTTTTCCCATTTGAACTCATGATAACAGCAGGCTTCCAAAGCTCTTGTAAACTGAGCTATATTTTTGCCTATTCATTTAACAAACATGTAGAAGAATTTGTCTTACATAAACCCCCAAAATTCACTGATTTGTTCTGTTCACATTTAAATTACATTCTACCAATAATATGAAATAGTATTTCATCCATTCACAATAATAGCTCTCTCTAACTCTATCACATCCTGTAAGCTAGCTTTGATAGCTGTGAGACTGAACACTGTATAACCCTATGAAGAATTCTGGTTAAATTGGTGGAATTACTTGCAGTAGTAATTTTAGGATGTGCATGACATGTATGAATAAAACCATATGGGATTATTTTAAAGTTATTTTCATGCTAAGCCATCTCCAACACCTTCTTTGCTCCCAACATTTTTAGTTTTGCACTTTTTGGCTATGAAAGTTATTTTTCAATTGGCTTAGAGCCACATACTTTTACATTTTGCAAACATTTGAGCATTTGCTTAATTCTACCTAGTGACAAAATCTCTTATACACTGACTAACAGGGTAAAAGCATTTATAAGATTTGGTCCTTATTTGCCTTTCAGGAAATCCTTCACAGTCCTCCAAATACTTCAAGCAGCCCTTTTATTGAGCAAACTATGCCTGCAAGGCTACAAAGGAAGCCCAAAATAAAAACAGAGATATCTGCACATTTGTCTAAGAAGGACAGTTTTTTCCATTTAAGTTTTAAATGGAAGACAGAAGGAAGAAGAAAAGTCATAGCAGCACCAGTTATGCTGCCTGATAAACCCATCAACAGGGCAAAATGTGGTATGAACATGGCCATCAGCAGAGTTAACAAGAGAAATGAGCCTCTTACACTCAGAGCCAGTAGTGGAGATCTGTAATTGGAATGGTTGCCTTTAGAAATACAAGAATACACAATTTCTGTGGCTGCAAAAAAGGGCAAGGGGTAAGAAAGAAGAGCCTTGGTTAAGAGACATAAATTCACTAGGGTTTCAAGAAATGATGGCAGGTTGTCAGTAATAACTTCCTTTGTCTCTTCACCCCAGGTCAAGAAAGCAGTCAGTGCAAATGTTGTTTTCAAGACACAGGCAAAAAAGTGAGTCCAATTCAGCATGCACCTAAATTCCTCTGGGTTTTTCATGTTACCTTCAAGTGTGGGAAGAAATATTTGTGAAGTGTAACTGAAAATGATCACCCCCACGGAGACCAAGAAGTCCTCAAACTCAGTGGAGAGTCTGAATTTTGCCCAGGACCACTGATGTATTTGTGTGAGACAGTAAGTCATCACCACAAGGATGATAACAAAATGAACCAAGGAGCACAGCTGGCTGAGTTTGGAAACAATTTTGAGAGTTCTGATAAATACACAAGGCAACAGCATAACAAATGCAATTACAGACCAAGTTTTCTCAGTCACTTGTACATATGGAAAGCTATGTGACAGCAAGTTCCCACTAACAACCAGATACAAAATACATGTCATGATCAGTTCCACTACTTGGGTCACATTGACAACTATGCCACCTAGTCTGGGACACAGCTTTTTGCAGCAGGCATTCGCAATATCTTCATATGTGTCTCTCACTCTTATCAGTCGCCCATCTTCATTTTCTTCATACAAGCAAGCGATTAGAATTTTGCCTGTGTAACAGCATAATGCTGCAGCCAAGACAATAAGAAGTAGGCCACTGTATCCACTGTGGAGAAGAGCATACGGCAGTCCTAGGACAAATATTCCCTGAAGAGGAAAAAGAGAAAGAAAAGATAGCACAAAATCCCTGAGGCAAAATGTTTACTAGAAGCTGCACTCCCAAACCTGTCCTCCATTGAACAATACTTTCACCTAGCTGCATGGCGTAAGTACTGCTACGTTCAGCTAAGTAAGGAACAATCATGAGAAATGTGTTTATTTATGATAAATGAAATTATCAGCAAAATAACTGCTCCAATTGACACACACATAACGATAAGCTGGGAAAAAGGTAATGTGACTGAATGATAGTCAGGTTTCTAGTTAATATTTAACGCTGATGTGATTAGAAGAACATTTTAGAAGGTTCATAGTTAGTTATTCAGTCAACATGCATATTAATGAAACAGGTTCAATGTCAGTAAAATTAAGCAACTGTAGCATCATCTGCACAAGTTTCATTCCAATTAAAAATAGCAGTGTAGATATATCCAGTAATGACAATTCTCTTCATTCCAAAAATTGTTAACAGACCTCTGGAGAGAAAATCGCATTAGAGTGCATCAGACTATGCTTGTGTTTCCTTTGCAGCTTCCATTTTCCTCATGTGGCCTTTGCTCTTGCTAAGTCCACTGCTAAAGTGATTCTTCTCACAGCTGAGATTCTAGACTGTGCAAACTTATTTACTTGTTTAAAAATGCATGCAAAACAAATAGGCATTCTTTTCTCTAAACACTTTCTGAAAGGAACTGAGTTTTACTTGTTTTAGGCAGTAAAAGAAAAAAGTGGCATTTTAGTTTCACAGAACATTCTGTGCACTTCTTTGTCTTTTTCCCTCTTTCTTCTCTGTATGAAAGGACAAATTACACTTTTATGTGGTTTCATTTCCATCAGCACAAAACCAACAAAACCCTTGAACAATAGTTATTAATAAAAAGATCCAGTTTAAGAAAGATATTTCTGTGACAATTCTCTTTTATGTTACAAAACTGAAATTAAACAATGCACATTAGCCAGACTGGTCAGGTGTTTTTATTCATGATGTCTGAAAAAGGTAGGGAGGAAACAAAATACAGTTAACTAGTTCTACAGAATTTTTATTTCAACATTTCTTACAGCACCGACGACATGATGAAATAATGAGCATTTGTGTTCATGTTTGCTATTCTCACCTTCTTGCAAAGGATGACTTGATTTGGATCAAACCCATCTAGACTCTTTTCTGACCTAACCTGAGCAAGCCCATCGGCTCATCAAAACCCACAAATCCCCAGCAGAAACAGGCCTCCTCTCAGAAGGGGCAAATCCCTCTTTTCTCACATCCTGAGTGGGTAGTTGACTGCTTTCAGGAGCCAAAGCAGAAGAAGTGAGTTTAATGGTCTAAATCTTTATTTCAGACTTTTCCACCCTCATTCGTGACTATGAGGCCATGTCGGGACCAGAGTTTCAGGCATGCCTCTGCCTTTGGCCTTTTCTATCAACTCCCTCAGATTTTATACTCATCTGACAGTTTCTGTGAGGGCAATCTAGGAGCTCATCAAGAAGGCAGATGCCTGTCTCAGCTTTGTAGGTCTTATACCTAGCACCCCATTTCTAAGTGATACAAGTACTTCCAAGCCTGATCCATAAGGAGGGCTCTGAAAAGAGACAATTTTTCGAACACTAAATAATCATCAATGTATAAAAAGTATTCTCCTTCTCTTCCAGCCACAAAATAGCAGTTCTTTTTGGGCAGATTGTGGGGTGAGTCTCAGCCAGAAAAGGAAGATTAGAAATCCTTAAATAGGAACTGTGTTTTTTCTCTAAGTCAATGAGAAAAATGGAGCGTCCATCATATGAATGAGCTGCAATGCCTAATTCACCAGTCTTTACTCTAGATGCAAATAGATTCAGCTTTCAGCAGAATTAGAACTGGAAGAATCATATTAAATACACTCCTGGGTACATTTTGGTTAAAAAAGTCGATGCCTTTACATGTTGAAACAGATGTACCTCAGTTATTACTGATATATTAAAAAAGTTACTGACTAGAAACCTTTTTGATTGTTTTCAATGACTTTATTTGTAGCATTGGTTTTGTATAAGTCACAGATGCAATCTCATTTAGGAGATGGGACTTTCAACTACACAGCTTGTGGTACTTAGTCACCCAAATCTCTCCACTCAATGTCTTAGCTCCATTATAATGCAAGTCTCATGACCCAATTAGTTTGCAGTGTAATTAGCATTTCTTTTGTACATGAACCTCACAGAAGTGTTTAAAATACTACCATTTCTTCCATCTAACTGTCTACTTTCTTCAGAAGACTAGATATCTGGCTGTATGCAGGATGCAGGTAGTGCACATGTAATGGTAGCTTTTGATATCATGACATTTTTAATTGTGGCTTTTGCTGACTGGCAAGTTAGATAGCTGCCTAAAGAACTGAGCTTGGTTTCTTTCCTATGAAAACAATCCTTGGGGAATATTTACATAATGGATTGAGTTTAAAAGCATCACAAATAAACCAAGCCTATGAAAAAATCAGGAAGATAAAGCCACAGAGTCATCTTCCTTATTAACCTAAGAACAATGATGTTTTCTCAGTCCCTTGCAGTTCGTACCAAGCTTATCTCATTTGTTCCATACTCACAACATTATTATTTTGCTGCTTAACCTGCAATTGGGAGTTCAAGCAGTGTCTGCTGACCCGAAGGGTCACTGTCTAATTAAACTGCAGGTAAGTGTCAGCACACGCCTTACCCACACAATGGCTTGCCCCCTGCTGAATTTAGTCTATTAACGTTTTTATGACTAGCCTCAACCTAAACCAGAGCAGAAGACTTTGAGAGATGTTATCACTTTAGACAGCCATTTACAGTCCTCCCCACAGGTATACGCTTTTCCATGCTTAATTGTTAGTTTAATCAGACTAGAACATAATTCTGACCTCTAACGTCTCTTTGCTGTTGTTTATAACAAAGAATTTAATTCAGTACCTAACACAGACCACAGGATGATAGTGATGGGGGGATTTGGGTTGATTTCTTCTTCATGTTGTGAATTCATACTGTGTTACACAAACCCATTTTTGCTATTCTTTCTTAGAATTATCTATCAGTGGTTGCCTATTTCAAAGTTTAGAGTTTAGAATTTCCAAGTTGAACATTTCTACAGAAACTGTAAGTTTTCCATTCAGCTGATGTCTTTGACTTTTTTTTTTTTTCCCAGAGATGGTAAGCTTTAGCTCTCTGTTATTAATAGAAAGCAAACGTTGTGGACAAAAGTGGTTTTGCAGTTTTTTGGATATAGAACATGGTTACTAGAGAGAAATGGGAGAACACTGAACATGCCAATAGAGTAAGTATGCATGTGGTGAAGTGACAGTGCTTTTCCTGCCTTGCCAGAAACCTTTTTTCCTTTAAAAGAAAAGAAATCCCTAAAGACGAAGTTTTGTGTACCAGCACATTGTCAATTTTCTACAAAATAGCCAAAAATGTAAGTGATGGCCAGAAGAATGCGAAGAACAAAGGTCACCTTGTAGACTTCAAAACTTGTTTTGTGTTTGATCTCCTGTTCTTACCTCTCCAAAAGCAATACTTTCTGTTTGGACAATTTCCTGAACATTATCAAGTTTAAATAGTGTAGTTTAGAAAAGATATCTTTAATAATTTCTTGGTTTGCTATGTAATATAACAGGTATAGGCATCATTCTGTGTTCTCTAGTTTGCAGCAACCTTAAAGCATTGCTTAAAGTGACTTAAATGTGGAAAATTCCTCCTCCATAAAGAAATCCTTTCATGGATACTGCTGAAGGTGGCTTTGGTGCCTCTCTCATGAGAAGTGAGTGCTCAGAGAATGCAGACAGAACATGACAATATTTCACTGATTCCTTGCTAGTCGAACAGGGACTCAGGTAATTTCTGCACCATTTGTCAATGCCTAATTGGTCCAGCATGGCCCCAGCACTTGCTTTTATTGAGTCTTCGGATCCCGTGTTCTCATGTTTGAATTATGGCACAGAGGACCTTAGCTGTGAGGCATCAATTAAAAATGAGCAGCTAAAGGAACTGTACCCTAAATTGCCTCCCAGCTCCTAGTGTTCTGTCTGGGAAGTGTTCCTGCTTGAGTGGTTTTATTTCCAACTGTTCTAGAGCAAAGTCAAATAAGTTAGCTCTAAATATGCTGCTTTAAGGTGGTCTGTTTACAAAATAGGATAGCACAGGGAATAAGCTTTCACACAGCTGGGAACAGCAGAGAGGGAGTTTTTGAAACAGTCCTCTGTTATGGAACAGGTTGAGTGGTTGCATTATTTGCCATCACTCCATCCACCCCGTCTAGGAAGGGAACACAGCTTGCCTAGCAGACTGCATCTTCCCTTGTCTCCTAAGACATTTGCAAGACTTGAGTGTGTTCACTTCAGGATGGAAGTGGACAGTTTTTTGTCAATGACTGAATACATGTGCCTGGATGGAGGTCCTTGTCAAACACTCAGAGCAGACTTAGCCATAGGCAGCTGGGCCAAGGAAGAAGGAAGACCCGAGGGCTCAGCTGGTGATCAGACTTTGAAGAAATAGCAAGTATAAGAGTGGAAAGGGCATATAGGAAAAGGTCAGGCTCAGCTAGCAGCTATCCATTCGCCTTGTCAGAATACCCCCATGTGGAAGCATCCAGGTATGACAGGTACCACCAGGAAGCACTAATCCACCTGCAACACATAACATGCAGAACAAGATAACATCTGCACTTGAAAAATATTTTTTTGATGGTTTGGCTGCAATATTTGAAATTCATGTGTGTCTCCTACACTAGCAAGGCTGGCTGCTTATTTAAAAGTGCTTGACATCTGGATCAGTGCTGAATGCAAAAAATGGACTTTCTGCTGTCATACCACCATCATACTCCTTCACCCCAGGGCAAGCACCTCCCCAGGGAATAGAATGTGTTTAGAAAAATGGATAAATGAACACAACCAAGCACTCTGAGAAAAATACCAAAATTCCTTAAATGTAGTTTTAAGACTTTTTAGTCCCAAATAAAATGTTTCATTTCATAGATTGTTTTAACCTGAAATATGACATTTTGAAAAAGCAAATCAGATTGAAAGGTAAGTAAAAAGTAGAGAAGATCAAATCACAGTCAGAGCTGAGACATGCTAAAAGACAATGAAATAAAATGGAGTGAAAAGTAATCCTAAAAAGAAAAAAAAAAGAGAAAATTATTTCATCTT